>NC_089748.1:15068850-15076350 GCF_040412425.1 Macrobrachium rosenbergii
TCTGCACCGGTTTTGGTGATGGTCATGACGCTGGCAACGGAAACACCTGGTAGGGTCCCGTATGCACTAAGATGTACCCTAAATTTGACTTCAGATCTTGTTTAAGGGTTGTTTGACATAAAAAAAAAAACTTGGTCACATGTTTCAAAACTGGCCTGTTTTCTGCCATTTTGAAATACAAGATGGCCGCCTGACAAAAATTATAAAAGTCAATAAATGACAGAATATGCTCAATATGCATATCATTTCAAAGGTCTTGAATAGGAGAATACATAATAGGATGGTTTGACATGAATTTTCATCAGATAAGGGTATAAAAAAAAAAAAAAACATTAAAATTAAAAGAAATTTATTCATACATAATTGTTTATCTATGTCTCCCAATACTGTGCGGTAGTAAAATTAAGCAAATAAATCATACACTTGTGCAACGAACTATTAATTGTTTGGAAAAAAAAAATCACACTCTCAAACCTTCATTTCACATTCCACCATTAAATCATCTTCACTGTCTTTGGAATCATTATGACTCTTTCTTATAGTGTTATGTGGATTGCTACACTACCCATTTACATCACACTTACCGAATTCACAGCAACTAATGTCTGCTACACGGCAAGGACATACATTTGACCTAAAGCATTTTTTACAGGTGCATGGAAATGGAAAATTGGTGGGTTGATTAGGTTCAGAAACAATAAGTGGTACCAGGAAGTCATCTTTCAAAATGTAACCATAATCTAGTGGATTCAGTATATCTATGGGAGCTTTTGTGGCATTTGTTCAGTGATAACATTGCAAAAAAAGCTCGCTTAATATGAAGCGGTATGCTATTTGAAGTTGGAACAAGTCTTTCAAAATGGTTTTTAATGCTTTTATGATGGTACAGGAAATATCGCAGCTCATTGAATGTATCTATGTTGACTCCACCAATGGCTCGGGCAAGAAACTGCTCTGCTTTGATTTCCATATCATGAGAAAGTTCTTTATTTTTTCCAAAATCTTTGATTAACTTTATTCCACCTTGCTCTGCTGCCTTGAATACAGCAAGTTTCGTTGAAACCTGGTTGGTCGTGTCACAACCACTAAGTGCATGGACAGCTGGAAGTACAGAAACTAGTGCTCTTTTGGTTTCTTGCCCGAGCCATTGGTGGAGTCAACATAGATACATTCAATGAGCTGCGATATTTCCTGTACCATCATAAAAGCATTAAAAACTATTTTGACAAAGACTTGCTCCAACTTCAAATAGCAGACAGCTTCATATTAAGCGAGCTTTTTTGCAATGTTATCACTGAACAAATGCCACAAAAGCTCCCATAGATATACTGAATCCACTAGATTATGGTTACATATTGAAAGATGACTTCCTGGTACCACTTACTGTTTCTGAACTTAATCAACCCCCCAATTTTCCATTTCCATGCACCTGTAGAAAATGCTTTAGGTCAAATGTATGTCCTTGCCGTATAGCAGGCATTAGTTGCTGTGAATTCTGTAAGTGTGGTGTAGGTGGGCAGTGTAGCAATCCACATAATACTATAAGAAAGAGTCATAATGATTCCAAAGACAGTGAAGATGATTTAATGGTGGAATGTGAAATAAAGGTTTGAGAATGTGATTTTTTTTCCAAACAATTAATAGTTCGTTATACAAGTGTATGATTTATTTGCTTAATTTTACTACCTCACAGTATTGGGAGACATAGATAAACAATTATGTATGAATAAATTTCTTTTAACTTTAATTTTTTTTTATTTATACCCTTATCTGATGAAAATTCATGTCAAACCATCCTATTATGTATTCTCCTATTCAAGACCTTTGAAATAATGTGCATATTGAGTGCATTCTGGTCAATTATTGTCTTTTATCATTTTTGACAGGCGGCCATCTTGGATTTCAAAATGGCGGAAAACAGGCCAATTGTGGAACATGTTGACCAAGTTTTTTTTTATGTCCAAACAACCCGTAAACAAGATCTGAAGTCAAATTTAGGGTACATCTTAGTGCATACGGGACCCTACCAGGGTCCAAGACTATTTCTTCTGAGGGGAAGTGTCCGGATATTCCGAGCCATACTTGGCCTGGAACGGGTCTTCTGAAAGTAGCTTGCACTTCCCTTGATCCTTTTGTTTGGCTGAGCAGTCAGATTTAATCCAGGGTTGCAACGTAAGAGGCCTGTCGTTCGGCTGGTAGCGTTCTGAATTTTAGTAGTCGTGGAAATTCATTCGTGTCTGAGACAGTAGGAGAAAGGGATAGACATTGAGGAGGTGGAGGAAGACGAGGTGAAGGAAGGGATAAAAGTTGAGGAAGAGGAGGGCGAGGAGGGAGGGAGGGGGGGATGAAGACGTCTAGGAACGAGGAGAAGGAGGAGGTGGAAGCAGGAGGGGAAGTTGGATGAGAGGATTCAGCTGGTGTTGCCACATTTCTTCCGGTGCTCCTCTTCCCTGATGGAGGGCGAGCTTCGTCGGTAAAATAACCGATAGGCGGAGGTCTTTCCTTCCTAGCAGGAGTTATCAATCTCTCTGACTCCAGATATAAACACTTCCAATATTCGGAAACTGTCCACGAAAACAGCAGAAAAACGGTGAGTGCTCAGGCCGTGAACTGCTAACACAGCTGTAGGCGTTGTCACTAAACAGTGTGGGGTTCCTCTTACATAAAAGCAAAATTACAGATTAATATAAACAACAGTTTTTTTAACAACATGCAGACTTAACAGCTAATCCTAAAATGTAAAATATGACGTCACTGATGAAATTCTACTGATCAGCGGGCCTCATTCTCTCGTTCGTGCCACGGCGTGCAAAAAGGGGCGTGGTTTCTTTCTCTGGCCGATTTTCGCCATTGTCGGTATTTTCTGTCGTATTCGGGAGTGTTCTGTTGCTCGTTTCTCCCTTCGGATTCCTCACACGTCTTGTGGTTTCCTCGAAGAAGGGAGGATGAAGTCCGTATTACTTCGTATGTTCAATGCGGGCTGTTGTAATAAGAACTGTGTACGTCATTTTGAGGCAAGGTCAATTTGTGCTATAAGAAGTAAATGGAAGCAGACGTGAATAATCTCTCCTTATTCCTGAGATGCTTACTTGAAGAGAAAAAGAAGTACAGACTGATTCATTCTAAATGAAAAGGTAGTCTCTGCACATAATGCCACTGACTTCATAGATATAGCATAAGAGAGAAATATGTCTAAACAACACACACACACACACACACACACACACACACACACACACACACACACACACACACACACACACATATATATATATATATATATATATATATATATATATATATATATATATATATATATATATATATATATATATATATATATATATATATGTATGTATATATATATGTAATTCATTTTACCAACACACGTACATGGTTTATGAAGTTGCAGTGATTCAAAGGAAAGACGGAATACTGATGAGAGATAGGGCAGGTTGTTTGGGAAACGGCACAGAAGGCTGAACAGAGCAGGTGTAATGAGGTGAATGGGGCGGCTTTCTTTTGATGCGCCTGCCATCAAAGGAATCCAGTTCTCTGAATGGAGAGATGGGTCCAATATCCCACTGGGAAAAAAAGCAAGGATTCGAGGTGTATGTTTTATGCATCAATGTTAAGATTCCTTGATCTGGGAAGATTGTGGCACAAACAAAAAAGAAACAAAAAGGTTCCTTTTACACAACCAGGGTGCATGAAGGTGTATACAGAAACCCCCACACATATCCGATCATCTGATACTGATTACATCCTCCCTAATATTCTCGGCACAAATCCACACAAGCAACAATAGTTCAAACAACAATGGTCTATTTGGAAGATCTTAAACCAATGAATGGAGGGTCAGAATAAAAGAAATATAAAAAAACTTCAATTCGTGTATTATGAGGATAAAAGCTTGTCGTCTTTAGGACAACAGGTTCTCTCTCTCTCTCTCTCTCTCTCTCTCTCTCTCTCTCTCTCTCTCTCTCTCTCTCTTATACACACATTTCCTTTCAGTGGCTAGAATTATTGACGTTGGGTGCATTTGATGCTGTTGCATCTGAATCCCACAGCGCACGAATCACGGAGCTTAATGGCAAAGAGGATATGCCAGGCGCATTCCCTCTGGTAAGCTGCCAGAAGGTAGGATCGCATATAGATAGAGCTCCTTAAAAGGATCAAATGAAGGCTCACGGATAAAGAGAAACAAAAGGAGGCAAACAAACACACACAGCAAAATCGGACATTGACAGACAAAACGAGTAGTGGTAAAGGGAAAAAACAGACAACATAACAGAACTACAGGCACATAATAGATTCATAAACAGAAGAGCTTGTGAAACATAATGCCCTTGTCCGCTATGAATTCCTATTTGACCTTTGACCTCTCTGTATGACCTTGGCCTTAATCTGAACCTCGCCCCGCACGTCGATGTCATTTTGAGGGCATGCATGCAGACTTGAAGTCTCCATTTCGAATATTTCAAAAGTTATGGCCTAGGTGAGTGAATGACAGATTGACTGATGAAACTGAGCTTGTCGAACCAAGCACTGAAGGGGCACTTTCAGCTACTGAGCGCTTAAGACCGTGAAAAGGGGGAGTTGGGGTGGTTGGACAGCAAGATGAAAGAAAGGAAGTGGGACCTGATGAGAAGTAAAAGGATAAATAGGGGGTGTAGCTAGGTACACTGACGGCATTAGCCTCCTACGGAGTTACGCACAAGGTCGATTGATTTTAGTCTCAGCAGGACAAACATCTAGAGAACCTAACAGACAAACAGACAGGTCAGTTAATATATCTATGCTGACGGTAAACCGGATGTATAATGATGCAGAAGACAGAAAGACACATACAAATAAGAATTAAAATATAAGATAATTAAAGGAAAAAAAGCCCCAGCGACGCAAACGATAGAATTCTTGAAAGTCAAACATGAAAGATTGTTGTAAATAGACAAAATAAACTAAATGCGAGGACGCATAACAAAAAGAAAAAGAGAAAGAAGTGAAGAAGCTGTAACCATAATAAAACAACGAGAGTGAAAAAGAAAACATGATAACATGCACAAAGAAATTTATTGTGTGACGTGAAGAAACTCAAAGTTGGTTTTAAGGTAAAAGAGACGGATATTTAAATCCGTAAGGAATCGAATGCAAAGAAATTTTCATGCAAGGAATACGGTAGATTTTTTAAAATTAAGATCTTGGCATTTGATTACGAGAAGTTCTAAAAGCAGAAAATCTTGACAACGCATTCAGATGCTTACATCTCGAAATCTAACCATTCCTCTTTGGTCTATAGCCTGTTCCCACAAGATTTCTAAGTAAGAGATCACTAATTTTGTTTTGAAACAGTGTGCAGGAAAAGAAAAATCCTGGATCTGGGTCCATCTCAAAATCTAATCAACACTTTTTTTTTTTTTTTGCCTATCGACCACCAAAACACAGCACTAAACTGAAATCGTTCTATAACAATGTTCGCTATCTTGGTGAGAGAGAAGCATGGAGAAAGTGAAAGAAAGAATTCTGGTTCTACATCCGGAGCCAGACCTGTCTACAGTCTGGCATGTCTTTTGCCACTCCAGAAAACACCTCTACAAAGTTCCTCTAAGTCATTGACAACTAATTTTTTTTTTTATGTAGACGCCTTTCCCTTCTCCCATAACCCATCTTGATATAGGTTTTAAAGAAAAATAATCCGGAGGCATTTTGTGGACTGACAGACAAACTAACAGACACACATGGTAATACTTTCTCCTGTTTCGTAGGCTGTGGTAATCTTTAAGAAATGTATGAAAGTAGAGGTTACAAGGAAGACAAAAATGTGTGTATATATTTGAGTGTACATATATATATATATATATATATATATATATATATATATATATATATATATATATATATATAAATATATAATATATATATATATATATATATATATATATATATATATATATATATATATATATATATATATATATATATATATATATATATATATATATATATATATAGATATATATATATATATATATATATATATATATATATATATATATATATATATATATATATATGTAATCATGAAGCTACAAATGTCAGCTTAATATAAAATCCACGCTGCCTCGGGAATATCCCCGATGGGGAATTATCACCGAAGGGGAATTTATAAGTGGTAAATGGACGAGATAGCTCAGTGGTAACGTCGACTGGAGTTGCTGGATACACATCTGTGTCGTGGGATCGAGACTCGGCAGTGCCCGTCCATTTATCACTTATAAATTCCCCCTTCGGTGATAATTCCCCATCGGGATATTCCCGAGGCAGCGTGGGATTTGATATTAAGCAACATTTGTAGCTTCATGATTATATATATAAATCACGGTGTGATAAAAAAGTCATATATATATATATATATATATATATATATATATATATATATATATATATATATATATATATATAATGTGTGCTTGCATATTTATATCAACAAACATTAAGGTGTAGATGTCGTTTAGTATCAATTTCTCTACCTCGGGATACCATACAACGTAGGGTAATTTATAAGTGATGAGCCATTCGTTACCAGGGGGACTCGAACTCCAATAAAGGTTGGGAAACGACGACTTATTAGTGGCGATGGCCATTCGGCTATTGATAGCCGAATGGTTACAGTCACTGAAAAGTCGTCGCTTCTCAACCATTCAGGGGTTCGAGTATCCTGGTGACGATGGCTTATTACTTATAAATTTCCCTTCGGTGTATGTTATTGTGAGGTTGAGTGAATTTGATATTAAACTACATTTGTAGCAATATTTGAGAATATAAAAAATGTCACGGTGTATGTGACAAAAATTCATCTATATATATATATATATATATATATATATATATATATATATATATATATATATATATATATATATATATATATATATATATATATATATATATATATATATATATAGTCGTTA
Organism: Macrobrachium rosenbergii; assembly: GCF_040412425.1. Taxonomy (NCBI): domain Eukaryota; kingdom Metazoa; phylum Arthropoda; class Malacostraca; order Decapoda; family Palaemonidae; genus Macrobrachium; species Macrobrachium rosenbergii. The sequence continues at coordinate 15,075,822 of NC_089748.1, forward strand.
ATGGTCATGCAAGGAAGGTAAAATGGATGACTTTAGAGCACATGCTACTGCAGAGATAGTGTCCACTCCCGCTACATCTCAACCCAAATCCTGATTGTTACTGAAATTTTACTGATTAATCCTTGACCTAAAATCAACCAGCTTTAAACTCCTACAAACCAGCTTCCAGGTTCGGATCTGAAGAGAGCCAATCAATAACTCATTGTAGTACTCGTTGGTGTTTATTTAACTTTCACAAGCCTTCCAAAGAAACTCGTCGACAGGGCTTTCTGTGCACCACAAGTGAGTAGACTTGTTAAGAGAGAACAGTGCTCAGGTTGGGTAGTTCCTTGACACTTACCTCGACACTTTTCAGCTTTCCGGGTTTCTATATCAACACTTACTGAGCTACTTAGCAAGGGGTAGTGTTTTGCCCACGGTTGTGATTACGGCGGAAAGCGGTGAAATTTTCATGTCTACTCGTAGCTAACTCCAAACCCCAAAACCTACCAAGTCTTCCTCCAAATTGACTTCGGAAGCTAGTGTTCTG
>NC_089748.1:15081350-15091350 GCF_040412425.1 Macrobrachium rosenbergii
AAATTGCCCTTCGAGGTAATATATATGAAAATATAATATTATTTCGAGGTAGATGAATTGGATATGAAAGGACGTTTGTAGCTTAATATATAATATATATATATATATATATATATATATATATATATATATATATATATATATATATATATATATAGTTCTATGTGTGTGCACGTTTGCACGTGGTGTATAGAGGTGGTGAACTGAGAATTAGAGCTTGATTTTACATCTACCAGTAATTTACTAGATATGCATTCATTAATCACCTTAGAAAATGACAACACCTTACTTTCAGCAACAAGTTCACATTGCCTGATTCTACATTAAAACAAGCCCTGAAGTCTTTCACATTCTGCCTTATTTGCAGTAGTATAGCATATATGTAATATATAATATATATGTATATATATATATATATATATATATATATAAATAAATAAATAAATAAATGTGTATATAAATATTATATATATACTTATATATGTATGTTTGAATGTGTACTATATGTACATGCGTACGTGTTTGTGTATGTGTGAGTGTGTGTGTGTGTATGCGGGTCATAAATTTCCTTCCCGAAAAAACACCCCGCTGGATCTTAATTTTTGAAAATACTAACGAATACTTATTTCAAATGTTTATATTCACGAAAAGAAACTCCAGCTACTCTACTGCTGGCTAACTAATTCCAAAACTTCTGAAGATCTGACGATGCTCCCTGTATGTCACATCAGTAAGGTTGGGATTTGTAAAGCAATTCCACGTTCCTTCTGTACAACAAGTACTAGCATCAACGGGAAGCATGCTGGCGGGTTGTGGGGGGGGGGGTGTTTGTTCCTCAACAATGCATCATTATACGCAGTGTACAACAGCTGTTTAGCGTATCTGCCTCTTCTCCTGAATAATTAGTCTGTTTTGCAAATTTATAAATAAGTTTTACGATTTCACAGAGTAAGAAAAATCATACCAGAATAACAGGTATTCTTTTTAATGGAAACACGAACTCTCCTCGAAACTGTCAGATTACCAAGAGAGAGAGAGAGAGAGAGAGAGAGAGAGAGAGAGAGAGAGAGAGAGAGAAATGGTACTGCTTCGCACCACCTGTTGCAACCCAACCGCCAGACAAGACTCGTCGATATCAGATTAAAACTGAGTAATAGATATCGCTCAGTTCAATAACAAGAAAACCGATTCGCTTTGATATCTTGCATACTGAGGGCCTGTTGTTATTGCATATAAAAACCAAAATGCAATAATATAGCAGTAAACATTAACGACAATAATATTTTCGCAATATGTTTTACTTATGGTAACAGATTCAAAATCTTGTCTATACAAAATTATACCTGAGCATTTCAGTCTAGGATAAACTTAGCAGCGCAAGAGAGAGAGAGAGAGAGAGAGAGAGAGAGAGAGAGAGAGAGAGAGAGAGATATAAACCAATTAGACCGGCTTTCATACAAGGAAAACAAACGTATTGTTGCGATCCAAACAAGACCTTCAACTCAGAAGGCTGAAATGAACACGCTGCACAAACACAGGGTAGAATCTCTTGGGTTTTGCTATTTGTGTCGTGTGGGCGCTCGCCATTTCAGCACTAAAGAGATAATTCTCAAGACTAGTTTTTCTGTACGTCTCTAAGCTCTTTCCAGTCTTATGTGTTCTGTGAGCCCTGTAATTTTCGTGTATCAGGTCCTTAATGGACTCAAATGCTTGCTTCAAGTTTATGCAATGGTAGCTGTTCCTTACACATAACGTTAGATAATTAGATACCCATACAAATACATATCTATACTATATACATATTTGTATATAGATATATAAATAAGGTATATATATACATACATATATATACATAGTATACAGTATATATATATATATTATATATACATATATATTGAGATGAAGGAAACTTCTTTCCAAGCAACCTCACCTGCTGTACATCTGTAACGTAATAGAGAAAGAAATAAAATTCATTTTAATTGCTTTAATTGCTAGAACTGTGTGTTTTCATTTGCCCCTTCATCAATCCTCCTTCATTCCCAAAATGGTTAAACCTGTAATCCTTCTCTCTGTTCAAAATGACTGCCTAAGGCCTTGTTTCCAGATTACCTTCGAAGATGCCTTTCTTGAAGGTGTCAGACAATGGGCAAGGGAGGAGCCAAAAAAAAAAATAGAAAGCTGGTGCCGCAACGCCCAAGCCATGGTAACCTCTCCACGAGCTCTGACTGGATGCCATGTGCTCGCTATAGAAAACGAGGTGAAGTTTGACCCTCTACGCCATCTACCAGGATACCCAGGTGTAAACTCCCAAGGTTAGAAATAGATGAGGCAACAGCAGTCGAGAAAGAGAAGCGCTCAGAGCTCCACCAAGGACTGATGTCCTTACCTTTGCCTTCCCCTTGTACCCTCCACGTGTTCGACCCTGAAGTTCGAACCAGTATACTTTGATAGGATTGATGTACTGTTCTCATTATGCCACATTTGAATTATTTTGACAGTGCGAGGAAAATTTCCTTTACACGCCATAAGTGTATAACCCAGTAAGCCTTTTTATTAGTTCTACAGCGTCTCCCTGCAAAATAAAAATATACATAAAGGCTTACGTTACCTTGGGCTATTTTACGTTCATTACAAACAACTGGGTCCCCCTGAACTTTGTTTATTCAGACATGTTAATTTTTGTTCATTTCGAACAATTGAATCTTTCAGATACCCTGAAGTTGAGTCTTATTCAGACATTAATTTTTGTTCATTTCGAACAATTGAGTCTTTTCAGACACCCTAACTTTCATTCCTTATGAACAAATGAGTCTTTCAGACATCCTGAAATTTGAGTCTTACTCAGACATCCTGAAATTTGAGTCTTATTCAGACATATTGTTCATTTTGAACAATTGAGTCTTTTCAGACACCCCAAAATTTGTCTTATTCAGACATACTAATTTTCGTTCATTTCGAACAACTGAGTCTTTTGGACACCCTGAACTTTGAGTCTTATTCAGACATATTGATTTACGTTCATTTCGAACAATTGAGTCTTTTCAGACATATATATTCCGAATTATTAAGCATCGTGTTACCTAAGCGCAGTCAGTCATGGTATGGGAGGATTGGTCGAAAATGGTTAATCAATAAGGGTTCAGTTTTGCCAGTTTATCTGCATTTACGCTGACTTCACAGCCGACTGATCCATTCTAAAATGTCTATCAAGGCTAACAGCAACTTCACCTCACAGTTAGGGAAGGGATTAACTACAACGAGTTCGGTAGTGCTGCCAGTGCACCGCACGCGGTGCACTGTAGGCATTACTTAAGGTTCATTGCAGCGTTCCCTCGATCCCTAGCTGCAACCCCTTTCATTCCTTTTACTGTACCGCCATTCATATTCTCTTTCTTCCATCTTGCTATCCATCAGAGGTGCCTCACACTGAGGGACCTGGGGCAACTCGAACGAACTGTGAGGTCTGTAAGGTAAGGTAAGGAACCTCTCTTAACATTTGTTTCATAGTGCAACTGCGAGGTTTCCCTCCTGTTACGCCTTTCAAACCTTTCTACTCCCAATTTCCGTTTCAGCGCCGAATGAGACCTCATAGGTCCCAGCGCTTGGCCTTTGGCCTAAATTATATATTCTATTCCATTCCATTCAACAATGAGCTTCTTATTATCTGCATAATACTATACGTTTTATTTTAGGGCCAACTACCATGTATTTACTGAATACTATAAAACAGCTCTATCGCATGAAACACCAAACAGAATAAACAGCTTTAGCTTCTAAAAACCCACCAAATAATACCCTCTGTTGGTGAGCACTCAAAAATATATGAATGTGATCAAACACAAATCCTCCGGAACCGAAGTTATAAAGTTAACCATAGTGAAGTTTGCACTCTAGTTAGTTTGAGCAATTGTGGAATCACGTCCATTGTTAAGGTTACCTTAGACAGGACTCGTTACATTTACTAAACTTCAAAGGTACACCTCATTGTTTCTTGTAATCATACTGGCAGTCAACTTGTAATAGTCAAGATTTAGTGTATTTATATGAGTTTTGGAATAATGATCATGGTTTGTAACTATTGCAAACAGAGCTTATGGGACTCTTGAGAACAAAATACTACACAACTTCTGCTCATCACAGAAAACAATGTCTAAGAGGGAGAAACAATAAAAGGCACTGAATTTAAGCGAACATATCCAAGACATTTAGGGGGGAAGTATTCAAGACACAAAGTTTAAAATAATGGGGTAAACTCGCCTGGATCTTTACCACCTCAACATTCTATGTTGTAAAGACTTTTTTTTAATGGTGGTTGAGTTAAAACAACTTGTTAGACAAAGCTCACGATGATTGGAATCAAAAAGTCCTTCAACAGATGACTGGTCCCAACGGATCCATGAAACAGCTCTGCTTTGTTGTTAGGGTTGAATAATAACTCCTCATCGTTACTTTGTAAGAAACGGATGGTAGCAAAGTCGATCGAAATAATTAAAAAAGGCCCTCAGGGGTCTGTGCTAAATATATTATTTTCTAACAATCAATGAAAGACACAATTATACCTGTTGAGGCTATAGAAGACGAGAAGAGGAAAACAAAAATATACAGGATATTATTGTTTGCCAAAACCCCTAAAGAGGTTACATGGCAGGTACTTTCAATATTATCCCTTTCGTGAGACACGGGAAGCCCTTCTCTCCAGTAAACAGCCATTTGCAGAGCTTGTTACATGCTGTAATGGTAAATGATGATGCGCTCATTAAGTCAGTAAATGAGGAATTCTATTTTAGATTGATTTTATAGAAGATAATTTTCTCAGATATAAACGTCCCGAAGGACAAGTAAATTTGTTTTGAACCAACAAAAAATAATTAATTGCGTTAAGAACCACCTAACATAACAACAAAGGAGGTGTAAATTTACGTTTAAAACAAATTCAATGTGATATATTACAAAATCATGAAGGCCGATAACAAGCAACAGAATAAATAAAGAAAATGGCATTTTCCTGATAATCAGTGATGCATTTTCAGGATCCCCATTAACTTGTTTTACTTACTTTTTGAAAAAAGGAAAATGTTAAAAAAGTGTGTTGGAGTGAGTTCAATGGAGAGGGGATATTAAAGCACTTACTGTAACACTAAAACATATATCAGAAACGCGAAACTGTTTTCATATGATGCAACACTGACTGGTAACAATGAAGAGAGGCTGTACAGACTTTTGAAAGAATTGTAGTGTTTGCTACCACAGAAAGTTCACTGAGATTGTTAACAAGAGCAAGGAACCAAGAAGATACAGTTATTCATATACCTATTAAAGAAAAGTGTATCATATAATAGTGGAGTGTGGATACTTAAAAAACGTGAAAGCTGTTGAAATGAATTCTTTGCATACTGGATATAGGGCACGAAGGTATGAAAATCTGAGAAATAAGGATCCTTTGTCTGGCAAAGCCTTGGTAAGAATGTATGAAATTGGTGAAAATATGGATCTGACTGTTTTACGGTGGTTTGGTCACATGGGGAAAATGGGAGATGGTAGGCTGGCAAAAAGTGAGCGCTGCCGTTACAAGTTTCATAGCTTAGAAACTTTTCTCCCAGAACCTGTGAAAAATTGAGACTGAAACAAACGACAGTAATTCCCACATTTTAGTCGTCGTGTGTAAATACTCTGAAGGAGAGCTGATGCAAATGAGAGAAAAGTGATCACACCTATTTCCTTTATCAATTTCAAGACTCATAATCATTATGGCAAAGCTTTCAGAATATAACGGTGATCGTCAAATTTGCTTACAAGTAAATATGTAAAATAAAAAAAAAGTATATCAGTGAATAAATCTTACTGTTAAATAAGGACTTAAGGCAACGGGATAAAACGAAAAATAAAAGTGAAGAAAAACTGTGTTGCATAATGACGCCTGCATTTTCTTTTCATCAACTCGCTGAATCTCGGAAAAGTTTCCTTATTTCAGTCTCTCCTACATAAACGAATTTAATTTTTCTTTACGATTTTCAGTCCTTCTTGGGTTTTGTACTTTGCAAGTTAATCACCATTTCAAGTGAAAACTGAGCTGGTTATGTCCATGATTTATGAAATGAAAGCGGAAAAATAAAAAAGGAAGAGAACTATAAACGAAGCGGGATTTTTTTGTGTGTGTGAGACATCTAAAGCTTTATCTCAGAGATTTCACCCTCGTGGCGTCCGAATAGAGAGGTAAAATTTCATTTCGACAGATCAAATAGACTAAGAGAGAGAGAGAGAGAGAGAGAGAGAGAGAGAGAGAGAGAGAGAGAGAGAGAGAGAGAGAGAGAGAGCAATAAGTCCTGCACAGTACCAATTCTTGGTCCTTAGATCTACGAAATGAATTTTTCCATCACTGCAGTTATATTTCTTTCACAAAGACGTCTTTTAAGGAAAACTTCATATGTTCTTTGTGTCTAACAATCCAACACATATAAGACAAGGGTATTTTGCCTCGGAGGGATGGCAACATTACGGAAAAGAAAGATACAGACTTGAAAGGTAAAAATCAGACATGATAAGCTGTTAGAAAAAATGGAAACTAATGGGAAACACTAAAATGATTTATTTATGGGTTAAACCAAAATATATAAGCAGCAAGGTGCACCGACTGAGAAAAATCTTGACACTAAGCCCTTTCTTGTAAATAAAGCTCAGTTACTTCCTTCCGGGATATCTCAGTTCAGTAACTGTGTATTATTATTATTATATTAAGATAGTTTAACCAGACCACTGAGCTGAATAACGGCTCTCATAGGGCTGGGCCGAAGGATTAAAATGAATTAATGGTGTACCAGGTCTAGGCCACTGGCCAAGCACTGGGACTAAATGAATAATGACAACGAAATTTTAAAATAATTATGCAAAAAAAAAAAAAAAAGCATAATGCTTCAGTAACTATGTAAGTTTCGAACACGAGTCAGAGTGCAATCTCCTGAACACACCGCAGGAAGACTGTGACCACAAGAGTCACCTCTGTAGGGGGTAGCGCCGTCACTGCACCTCACGCGATGCACTGTAGGCATTACTTAAAAGTTCTTTGCAGCGACCTGGCTCCAACCCCTTTCTTTCCTTTTACTGCAGCTCCGTTCATATTCTCTTTCTTCCATCTTACTCTGCAACCCTCTCCTAACAATTGTCTCATAGTGTAACTGCGACGCCTGTTACACCTTTAACACCTTTTTACTCTCAATTTCCCTTTCAGCTCTGAATGACCTTATAGGTCCCGGCGCTTGGCCTTTGGCAGAAATTTTATGTTCCATTCCAACTCATTTCATCATTCCTTTGTCTCTGCAAAATTATAATCTGAATTTCTTTTCTTTGTCAGCGTTCACAGTCTTAATATGGACATTTTATCCACCGAAGAAGAAATTCTTCGATACACGTCATATGAACTACGTCATATTAATGCAAAGGTTAATGGAACGGTCAGATTAATGCAGCCATGTAGCCCAAAATCTAAAAACCAAGAATAAATAAGGAAGGTCAAAAGCTGAGGCTTTACCATGAGGAAAGCGACCAATCTGCCTCTTGAAGGAACGAGGCTATTTAGAGTCAGAATAATGGAAGCCGGAAGAGAATTCCATAGCTTGGGAGAAGAGGGAAAGAAGTCACTGAATCAACTTGTTTGTGGAGTAATAATTCCTAGATAGAAAGAGCAAGAAGACTTAGAACGATGACCGTTAAGGCCACCTGACAGAAAAGGGACTCTCGTTGAGCTTAATGAAAAATCAGCCAAAGTAGTATCTGTTGAAAAGAGAGAAAAATCAGCCAAAGTAGTATCTGTTGAAAAGAGAGAGACCCCCCGCCCCTTCCCCCCCTTTTAGTTTTGATTCCAAACCACCAAGAAATTAGATAAAAACTGAAACATTTCAAATATGAGAGCAATACCCACAATAGGAATAGATAAGACCAACATAAATTTTTAACATCTGTGATGAAGAAAATACCTTGTATCATCTAAACAACACACCTTAGTTTTCAAATGCAGATTTAACAACCTCTACAACTAAATCTTGATAGATGTGAGATTTCAATAACATTTCTGTCAAAAAGGGTAAGAGATTTTGTTAGTAGAGGAATCGGATATAAATAGAAAATTTCTTGAAATCATCCATTTTGATTAGGTTATGAGATCCAGATTCGGATCAGCTCACAAGATTAGAGTTGAGACCTGGAGAAAGAACAATATAAGACAGTGACAAAAAGTGCTTGAAGACGAGGACAGAAGACACAGAAGAATACACCACCAGTACTAGCATGAACACATGAAGTACGCAAGAGAAGGTCATTGACAGAGAGGGGAAAGAAGAGAGTAGGGGAGAAATCAGCATCCTAAGGAACATCACTAAAGATAGGGAAGACAGTAGATGTTATACCATCAACAACAAAAGGAATAAAGCAGTTAGATAAAGAGGTAGAATTTAGTTTATTTACAGTACAACTGTAAGAAGGAAATGTGAATAACAGTCTAACGGCAAGCTTCCGAATGCCTTACATATATTAAAGAGTGATAACAAAGACTTGGAAGTTATGACCAAACGCTAGTAAAACGGAAAGCCATCAGAGGTCGAGGCGTACAGAGCCAATACTGGTATCAAGAGAGAGAGCTGAGGTGTTTATTAATTTATAGTTTATTAATTTAACAATTTATCTTCCTGAAAAAATGATGACGTTGCAGAAAACAAGTTACAGAGGCAAGTAAAAAGGTATTGAAACAAATGAGTATAAACGAGGTCGCATTATATTTGTACAGCGTAAATTACGCAGTATGTCAACCCTAGTGAACCCTATATTATAAATTTTTTCCACGACTGTAATAACAATACGCTTTTAAAAATGATGAATTACTCGGCATTACACAGTGCACAAAATATTAATAGCTATGGCGCACGCCACCAAGGCTTTAATGGTTCTATTTTCAGGATTTTTTTTTATAACTAGAATCGCATGCACTTTGCCACAACTTTCGAACACGTAAGGATGCACACTCACCTCCCCTCTCAATAAGAGCATTCGTATTAATCTTGTCTATAAAAAAAGGTAAAAAATTCGCTGAAGTTTCTTTCAGCCACGGCCCGATGGTGGCCTGTGTTGTTGGCACCTATAGCGGTGCCAGACGCACGATCATGGCTGCAATTTGGTATGTTTGATGATTGGAGGCCGGATGATCAACATACGAATTTGCAGCCCTCTAGCCTCAGTGGTTTTTAAGATATGAGGGCGGAGAGAAAAAGTGCGTACGGACAGACAAATAGCCATCTCAACAGTTTCTTTATAGAAAACTAATAAAAAACTGGTAGCTTGGAATGAATAGTAACCAGAGACAGAAGGTTCGACAGGCGAAGAGGCAGAAAACCTGTCTACGTTTCTCTTGGGAATCACAAAAAACTACTTTCAAATATTCATGATGCTGTGGTGGACAGCGAAAGAACCGAGAACTTGACCTCAAAAAATTCGCCCACTTGGTTCAAAAGGTGAAACAGTGGGACAAAATGTAAAATGCTGCGGGACTGAAAACGCTTCTCTGTGAGATATTTTTCTTTGCCTATGATTTTCATCCCTTCTTGTTTTCCTTTCAGTTACCAAACTACTTTAGGTTTTAAAAAAATCACCCTTTTCTTCTTTGGAAATAAGGACCAAAATGATGTACGGCGATATTTGGGAATAAGATAAGCAGCTTACGCACGGGCAATAAATCTAATTGCAGGCATTTATATACTGCATGTGCACTTTTCAAAATATTTTGACAGTTTGATGCATGGTCTGTAATTTGTTGGAAAATGATAAGCGCTTTCTTTTCGAAAGGACATAGGAGATCTGTTCTTGGCAGAAGTTACAAACTACCTTTCAAGGAATGACGTCCAAGTCTTGATTGTGTGTTTTAACGTACAAACAGGAACTGCAGAGCTTTCGAGCTGTTTTGTGAATATAAAGTTCCTTTAGGTTTAAGGTTACAGTGCATAACTAATAGTGATGG
>NC_089748.1:15093850-15098850 GCF_040412425.1 Macrobrachium rosenbergii
CAATCACTGGGTGAACTGAAACACAGTTTAATTATTACATGGAATGCTGAAGGCTCAAGAAGTAATGTCAGGATATGTTCAGTTAAACTACTGACAAACTTCAGGGTCTAGCACAATGCAAGGGGAAAAGGAAAAGGAAATGAGATAAGAGTAATAGATAATTGACAGAACACTCTGCACTGCACATTACCTCTATACCTTTAGTGAAGCTCCTTGGTTGTAGAATAAAATGGCTCTCTGGAGAATGGGATCTTCCACATGTGGTACTTCAGGTAGCACAAGGGTGTTAAGGTGATCAGCCTGACAAGAGATCAAACAGTGAGTTCAGAGGTCAACACTCAGTGGCGTGTTACTGGGTCAGTCTATTGGCTGCGCCTCTCTCCTGCCACTGGTGTCAGCCCTTACTAGACCTGGCTTTCTTGCCAGCTTTCGTAGCCCCAAGCAATTCAGGAAGAAGAAGGATCGGCCAAAGAATGAGTGTCTTGGGAAAAGCAGCTTAAGTTTAGCGCTTTGTGGGGGCTTAGTGAGGGAAAGTGCAGACCGTGACTCATATAATGGGCAAAATTTAATAAAAACGGAAGCGTTGTAAGGCTGCTCCCTGATCTGGGTGATATTTCTCCGAGTTTGAGCATGAAAGGATGCCAAAAAGTGTATACTTGTAGCAATATATATATATATGGTTGCCCACGATTAATCAAGTCAATTAGATAATTATTAGGATAAGTGTTGAATTGCACTCACTGTGGACATCCATAAATACCAAATAATACATGAAATATACAAAATTACATATAAGAATAATGGTAGGTCGCCAATTGAAAGCTCTGATCAATACAAAATACTGCTTTATTGACACACCATAAGCAGTTCAGACAAAAGAATACTAATTTAGCTCTCAATAAAGAAAGTTATTGTAGACTTAACAGCACTACAAAATACTGATTCTGATTACAATAAATACACTACTGCTACAATCTACAACACAATGGAATCTGGGTCCCCTCTAGGGACTCCTTTGCAGTTACTGATATCTGTAAAGGTTGCATGTTGAATAGCCTGCTGCAATAAGGCAGGAGTCTCCCAAGCCTGCGAGATGGCAGGAATGCAAGGTTGAACAGTATAACATGTGCCTGGAAACAGAAGGATCCAGGTAAGACTTCGTGATTGAAAGATTCTCTCACTTGCAGTAATCTATCACCATGGAGGGCTGATTTACTTTATGTCACTGAGCAAGAGATTATCTCATTAATAAACTTAATTTATATGGGGAACACGTATACTAGTATTTGGCAAGGGGTTTTGCTTTGGGAGATGAATTCTAAGGAGAAAGGAAATGAGAGATTTAGTGAGAGGAATAGACACTGGTCCTCAACTGCAAATTCAGGCTTACCGGGCAAATCCAGTTTGCAACGTGCACTATTCTATTGCAAAATATCCAGTTGATCCAATATATCTTCCTTAACAACTGATGGCGGCTTGTTGCCAGGCCACTTGTGGCCTTAAAACCAGTGTGGCAACGTGCCAAGACAAAGGGATACGGCCGGAGATTTGGGACCTAGCAGATCACAGGTCTGCTCTAAAGGATGATTGAAGCGGGACTGCCTTCCATCGGCTCCTTCGTGGATGTTTGTCCGTCTATACGCCTTCCAGCTACGGAAGCGGCGACTTGCCTAGGGGAGGTATGCCGATATTCCTGAAAAACAATTAAGACCAGCAAAAAGGAAAGCACAGGGATATAGGTCTTGGGGACAAGGGTATACAGTAGCTACTAGTATGCTTTTCTTCCTCTTAACTAAACTAATTTGTTTACCTGTTTTGACCTTTGTCTCAAAACTGCGACAAACTACCACTTTGCTCAGTGGTCCATATCATAAGGTATACTTAACTTTGACCTTTCTCTTAAAACTTCAAACTATCCCTTTGTTTCAGGGCACAGAACGTCCCTTTGTTTAGAGGAAGCAGCATATATTTTTGACAATATATATATATATATATATATATATATATATATATATATATATATATATATATATATATATATATATATATATATATATATACATATATATATATATATATATATATATATATATATATATATATATATATATATATATATATATATATATATATATATATATATATATATATATATATATATATATATACATATACATATACACACACTGTACACACACATATAATTTATATATGTATATATATATATATATATATATATATATATATATATATATATATATGCCTTCTTTTTATGCCTTCTTTTATGATTTAAGAGCACTATGAGTAAGGTACTGATGTGATAAATATGGATGAGGAGAAATGATCTTAACAACTAATCTGATGTAGCATCAACTGGAGCATATAACTTTTAAGTATTTAGTTCTGCTTTTATGATTTCTTAAAATTCAGTTCGCGTTTGGTAAGTCCGTTATGCCACTCTCGGCTTACATCCCACTTGTCCACCCAGCTGTGAATGGGTACCAGGGTCAGCTGCAGTTAAGAAAAGGGTTTGAGGGTTTTTAGGACTTGCTGAGAAACCAGATCTGGTGTCCTTCTAGCCTTAGCCTCTTTCAGCGTGTGTATGTATATATATATATATATATATATATATATATATATATATATATATATATATATATATATATATATATATATATATATATATTATATATATATATATATATATATATATATATATATATATATATATATACATAGTTATAAGCTTATCTAGTTATAACTTTTGAGCTTTAAACATTTGTTTTGAAAAAACACAAAAAAGTTGGGCGCCATTATGTAATGTGAAAAACAATGTTTTTGAACCATAGCAGAGAACTTTCCAAAAAAAAAAATTCATAGCGACATAATTGACTTCGACAGGTTTCAGTTTTCAGAACAATTTTAGTGTCTACTTCACAGCGATAAACATATATATTATTTGTAGCTAGAAGGATCATGTTTTGGAATTACTTTTCTCATGGGAATGAAGAAATAGGTAAAGGGGTTAGCACAGCTGAAACGTATACTAAAAATAAATCATGGGTGCAGCACAATGTTATCTAGATTCATGCCTTCGATAATGAAACCACTGTATACACACATACATACACACACACACACACACACATATATACTGTATATATATATATATATATATATATATATATATATATATATATATATGTATAAATATGTATATATATGTATGTATAATATATATATATATATATATATGTATATATACATATATATATATATATATGTGTGTGTATGTGTGTCTGTGTGTGTGTGTGTGTGACATTATTCAGTCACATAAGGCGTTAGGTTGTCAACCCTTGGTGGGGCAATTAAAAGAATTAAGAGAAGCAATATAGATGAAAAATATCATACGAGAGAGAGAGAGAGAGAGAGAGAGAGAGAGAGAGAGGTTGGGTGGGGGGCTGTCATAACGTAAGAAGAGTTAAGATACAACTCCTCTGCTGTTGTTGAAAAGTGGGTGAAGTTGGGCTGAATGTCTGAAATGTGACTAACTTGAAGCATTTCGCTTTAGGACCAAGGAGTCACAAGGCTCTATGACGAAAATAAGAATAAAAAAAAAAAAAACTCTGGGGGATCTTACAAAGGAACGATCCGATGTTTTCGGGCAAATGATATCTTAAGAAGAAGGGAAAGTGTTTACGTTGAACTTCTCTAACAATAAAGAATGTAGTAAAGATCTCATAGTCTTTACCCGATATCTTATTATTCTATTTCCACGGCAAAAGTGTTTAACCATCTAGTCATTTTGATATGGTCAAGCCTAGGATATGGCATGCGATGCTCTTCTGAGTTTGAACATATGGAGGTATTTGCCACACCAGCCCCCCACCCCATACAAACACACACACACACAGATATATATATATATATATATATATAAATATAAATAATGTTGAGAAGAAATAGATCAGTGAAAATCTTTATAATAATAATTTCTAAGTGGATCTTGTCCTCCCGGAGGAAAAGTAAGAATCTGAGAATTCCGAAGATCTTTCCTCCCGGAGAAAAAGTAAGAATCTGAGAAGGCTTCTGGGCTTCTTCCGAAGGCTTCAAGACAATCTACAGGCTCTGTAGCCTTTGGATTTCTTGCACAATCCTCAAGAACAGAGTTTTATGGAGATGAAAGGCTTCGAAGGCTTCGAAGAATTCTTTGGGGGAAGCCCACGTTCTTGGAGATGAATTAGCCCATGTTCTTGGAGATGAGTAAGCCCACGTTCTTGGAGACGAATAAGCCCAAGTTCTTGGAGATGAATAAGCCCACGTTCTTGGAGATGAATAAGCCCACGTTCTTGGAAATGAGTAAGCCCAAGTTCTTGGAGATTTAAGCACTTAAAAAAAATTTTACTACATCAACAAATGAGAAATGCAGTAAAACAGAAATAAGTTAGCTAAACAGGTTGAATTTTTATGTTAGATGAAATACCTTATACACCCTATATGGCAAACACCCAAGTCTTTCCCTATCTCTTTCTCACTTCGTATATTTCCATCTCCCTATCTGTTCATAATCTTCCTTTTCCCCATCTAAACATCACTATTGGCTGTTTATCAACTGTGACACATGCGTGCTCTAGATACTACTCATTCTCTGGGATGCCAATTCCTAAATCTTCTGTGACATTCCCAAAACTCCTCTCCTTCAGTTGAAGTCTCCACACCTATAATCGCTGAGCCTTTCCTTTGCTATTTCTTGCTGGTGACAATATAGTCTAGTTCATTTTCTCTAGATTCTGTGTCCATGTGAAAGCGACAGATGTCCCTCAGAATATTATTAATCCATGACAGAGACTAGAACCTCCCATGCTATATGCAGTGCCGATCACATTTGATTTTCAGCTTTCTGTAAAAGAAAACTATTGACATGGCTTTGCGTCTGTCCGTCCGCCCTCAGATCTTAAAAACTACTGAGGCTAGAGGGCTGCAAATTGGTATGTTCCAAT
>NC_089748.1:15101350-15168850 GCF_040412425.1 Macrobrachium rosenbergii
TATATATATATATATATATTATAAACAAATTCATATAGGCCTACCAAAACTTCTGGGCACTTTTACCTCTTACTTCTCGACTTCTGCCGGCATTTTGGATCCGAAATGATTATTAAATGAAGAAAAATCGATCTCGCGCTTTTGGTGGGTTTGGGTGACGATATAAGTCTTTTTCCGCTCATATTTAGACATAGTTTTCGAGTTCAGATACATTTTTTTAGAGTTGGAATAAACTCATCTTCTCAATTGTAGCACAGTTTTTTTTAGGTTATACTGTAAAAACATTTAAATTGATTTATGTAAATATTTACCTGCTACCAACTTGTATGTTATGTGTTTCTTTTTCTCAGGTATCAGAATGTATTCAACTCTGCTATTGCTCATTTGTGTAACTCAAAGTGTATTTGTTTATTGTATTTATTGTCAAATGTTAGTGACCTCAGGCCACCCTAGTTCTCATTGTATTCCTCGGCGTGACGTCAGTCCGCCGCTATATAAACCGCCTGTGTCCTCAATAAAGTAGCAGTAATCTTATCCTGCTCGTTTCTTTCCCACCTCTTAAAATACTGCCTTTAAGGCAAATATATATATATATATATATACATACAGTATACATATACATATATATAACATATTGTCAAGAGTATCCCTCTCTCTCTCACCTGGCAAAAGAAATAACGTAAATAATATTTAATCAATCCATTCATGTTTAGAAAGACCCACTGTAGGCAAAATTCGCCTATGTAATCCCTCTCTCACCACTGCCTTTTGGGGGGAAAACTTTAATCTCTTCCCTTGTCTGAGTGACTGCCGAGAAACCTTTAAATTCTAGGTGTTAATCCTCGCCTGAATGGAACACGTGCTCATCCGCCATCTCGAATTCCGGCCATGCTGCCCGGAGAGCGACCTCGGCGCCAGCTATGAAGAACGAAAGGTGTGATCCCAGCGAGGATATAAAGGGATCTCGGAAGGATTCACAGTCTCACTCACTCTCAGTCTTTCCTCAGACTCTGTTGGAGCACATCCAGGACTTGGGTCCTGCCCCTTGCTTTTATTACCCTGCCCGGTCCGGACACGTGGCAATCCGGCCATAGTAACTTTTGTTGTGAAATTGTTCACTTATCCTCCCTATCGCTGGCTTCCCTGAAGGACGAGAATATCATCTTCTGATTAAGATAAAATATCATATTTAAGGTTGCTTCGTCAGTCACGTCCCTATTCGTCTCCAACTAATTTTCTGCTTTCCATTTCATGTATGAGAAACCTACAGTGTGACCTGTATTGCTTTTATTTGTTGTTCTGTGTAATTTGCCCAGCATTGAGGTGAAACGTAACTTAAATCATTAACAGTCGGGCTATTGGAATCGAGTTCAGTCTAGACACCTTCTGTGCAACTCCTCGATTCCTTAATTAAAGTGTTAACTTTGGTTGAGTAACCATAGGTGCTTCGATTACAGATTAGGAGTTCAGCTGTGGACCTGTGTATCACTTTGTGTGTGTAGTGACTCCACTACATAATTTGCAAAGCCCTTGAAGCGGGCTCCCAGTTGTGTCTCTTCAAGCAATTCCGCGCTATTTGCTTCCCTCACTTTTGTACTACGGGCCCTGGTTTGCCTGCCCCGAATTACGCTACTATTCTTCTGACACGTGTTTTTTTTGTAAATATAATAAAGTTAAAACCCGGAGTTGACTTAATCACTCCCCTTTTGAAGTAGGCTTTCAGCCGTATTTTGATGTACATGTTATCTGACCTCAAGGCAAAAGTCCAGATTGCAGTGTTATCTAAGGTAAGTTGCATATATCCCTAGTGTACCTCGGCAGTAAACTAGACCCCAGAGATAATATTCATGTCTCTCTCTCTCTCTCTCTCTCTCTCTCTATATATCTCTCTCTATATATATATATAATCTCTATGTATGCATATGTTGTGTGTATATATATATATATATATATATATATATATATATATATATATATATATATATATATATATATATATATATGTATATGTTATATATATATATATATATATTATATGAATATAATTAAATATATATATCGTATAGTTATGTCTATATTGATACTTCAACTGATGAATCAATATAAAACCCTTGTGCTGCTAAAAACCTCCATGACACCAGCTGCTAAATATGCCTACAAGAAGATCATCAGTATTACTACAAAGCATGTGGTGCCATTCATTCTCACTAGAAAGAAACGTTGCGCTTTCTGGTTAACAAAAATTTTGTTCCAACTCCTCTTCGCCCAGTTTAGCACTTTTGAGCTCTCTCCTTTCCCTAACCATTTAGCATTTTCTCTTTTTGATGGCTGATAGCCACTTTCATTTTCAACAATGCTATACTTTTTAGCACTTCGTTATTCTACATTCATGATTCTTTCAGCTCTTTTTACTCTACATGTACTGCATCAACATTTCGTACCAACACCTTTAGCCTTTTCCTCTTTCCTTTTCATTTAGCATCCTCATTGAAACTGGATGGTATCTAACGGAGATATCCATTCACTAAAAGTTACAATTTAGGGATAACAGCCATCATTGTCATATATCGTCGATATATATATATATATATATATATATATATATATATATATATATATATATATATATATATATATATAAAATGACGGCAGTGTAAATCAGTGTATTCTTTTCTGGTAGTGACAAATAAATTTTACTGGTAATAAACTCCAGGTTTTAGGCCTGATGCCATACAACCCGGAGGTCCGACTGTCACCTTGGCTCATTTGTACAGTAAGTGAGCTGAATGTAGGTACATTACGTTGGCCCGGCCCAAGACGGTTGGGTCTTGCTGTTTTGCCCCCTTGGTCAATATATCATCGTCATTTTTGTGTATGTATGTATGTATGTATGTATATATATATATATATATATATATATATATATATATATATATATATATATATATATATATATATATTGCATACATATATATATGTATATATGTGTACAACTGAATCACGAAAATATGGAACGTGATGAATATATATAATAAAGATAAAATCCACGAAGGAAAGTGAAACACTGGAGTGCTGCAAGGCTTTCCGACAGCCTGTCGTCCTTTACTTATATAGCAGACTGAAGAAATGTAAAAGTAAGTTTACAAAGAAAGCTCATATAAATGACAGATGGGGATTACAAAGGAAAAAATATGTACCTGGAATCCAACACAACTGAAAAATTAGTAGAACTGCCAAAACAGGGTTAAATATTTAAAAGGTTTTACAAAAGATTAGGATCAACCGTTCAGAAGCAGGGACAGGACAATTAAAAGATTATACACGTATAAGGGGGTGACTGATCACCAAAAAATATTAGTACAACAAAATAATTATCTTTTTTTTGTAAACAATAACAATTTTTACAAGATGAACATTTTTACAAATAACTATTATATTAAACATACGAATACATAGAAAATATATATAAGGTAACTAATTTGCAATTAAGTCAGTGATTTTCTCTTTTAGGTCATTCATAAACATTTTTCTAATACAGGGGTCCAAATACTACATGCCAGGGCTAAGGTTAAAATTACAGCTGGAAGTAAGCTGGATAATAGCGGATTCCAAAAGATTTCTTGAAGAGAAATCTTTCAATCTGTCAATCACTGAACTTTCAGTCCAATTTATCGCCACTCCTCTCAAACTTGTAGATGGAATTCTTTGAAAAACGATATTTACCTAATATCATTTATACTCCTTTAAAGTGGTATAGATACCTGTTTTGCCTGCTGGTATTGATGTAAATGATTTACTCTCTAATTTGAATAACCAGGTACCATCCATTAAGTTTACTCTAGAATTAGAAAAAGACAATTGCCTCCCTTTCTTAGATGTTTCAATATACAGAGAACCATTTCAATGCAAATTCAGTATTTATAGGAAACCAACCAACAACTTAACTTATGTCCATTTTTATTCAGGCTATTATCTTAACATCCAAATTAAAATTTTTTCTTCTATGTTTTTATGAGCTTTGCACATTGTCAGTGCCCAGTATTTGGATCAAGAAATTGAATACATAAGAAAAATAGGGACAGATTATGTTATCCTTCACATATACTAGATATTTGTTATAATAAAGCCCACAAAAAGTTTCATAGTGAAAGTAACATGGAGAAAGAAACCCCTAGGAACATTCTTAGCTTGCCTTATTTGAGTGGTTTTGAAAACATAAAATCATTGTTAAAATCTTTTACTGTTAACCTCGTTTTTTCCTATAATAACACACTAACAGGAATGTTGATAAGATATAGCCCTAAAGAAAACAACAACACAATATATAAAATTCCATGTTTGGACTGCCCCTCATTGTATATTGGCCAATCTAGCAAAGATTTAGATGTACATATAAAGCAACATAAGTATTCAGTCAAAGCTGGACAAACATCCAATGCTATATACATTCATTTAAGTGAAAACTCTCACAGGATAAATTGGACTGACAGTTCAGTGATTGGCAAATCGAAAGATTTCTCTTCAAGAAATCTTTTGGAATCTGCTATTATCCAGCTTACTTCCAGTTGTGATTTTAACCTTAGCCCTGGCATATATTATTTGGACCGTTGTATTAGAAAAATGTTCAAGAATGACCTAAAAGATAAAATCACTGACTTAATTGCAAATTAGTTACCTTATGTATATTTTCTATGTACTCGTATGTTTAATATAATTGTTTATTTGTAAAAATGTTCATCTTGCAAAAAATTTTTATTATTTACAAAAAAAAAGAGAATTATTTGGTGTACTAATATTTTTTGGTGATCAGTCACCCGTTGTATAATCTTTTAATTGTCCTGTCCCTGCTTCTGAATGGTTGATCCTAATCCTTTGTAAAACCTTTAAAATATTTAACCCTGTTTTGGCAGTTCTACTAATTCTTCAATTGTGTTGGATTCCAGGTACATATTTTTTCCTTTGTAATCCCCATCTGTCATTTATATGAGCTTTCATTGTAAACTTACTTTTATATTTCTTCAGTCTGCTAAGTAAAGGACGACAGACAATCGAAAGGCCTTGCAGCACTCCAGTGTTTCCCTTTCCTTTGTGGATTTTATCTTTATTTATGTGTATATATATATATATATATATATATATATATATATATATATATATATATATATATATATATATATATATATATATATATAAATATAATGTAGTGAGATAGGATGCAGTACCATATTTGTACAACCTTCCCGGACCGCGAAATCCTGATGTTGATGCATAAACCATGCATTTCAAAGGCAATTTTTTCCCAGGAGATACTGGACCCATCTTCCCATTCAGAGAATCGGATTCCTTTGATGAGAGACACATCAAAGGGAAGCCTCCCCCTTCATCTGATTACACCTGCCCCGTTCAAACTATACTTTCCCATAATCCTTTCCATTTTTATCTTTGTACCTAACTCTCTCTCTCTCTCTCTCTCTCTCTCTCTCTCTCTCTCTCTCTCTCTCCCCCTGAGGAACTGATAAACAGCAAGCGACAAATGATTTAGGGGACCTTTTCATGGAATGCATATCAATAGTGCGATGAAGCATTTTTATGCCGTTTTATTCGCTTCATCACTTATCATGAACATAGAGACGAACCGAAAAGAAAGAACTTTGAAATCAGAATTTAGCAAAAATGACAGCGTACAAAAACCAGTAAATAATGTTGCAGTCAAGCTAATATTATCATTACCTTTGTCTTGGCAAAAGCAGTGATAAAAATTCTTGCTGATTATGAACAGGACTTTAGTATCAAAATATGTTATTTTTGATGTTATTTTGGATAAAAACCAGTAATATTAGTGGTCATATTAAACTCACGGGTTAAAATGGAAGGCATTGATAATTTTACTCGAAATCCTTCGTGAGTCCTGAACTTTGCAGAACATAAGGACAAGTCAAATCATCGCTTGGTTTGGTTAATGACTTGGTTCTCATCTGGCATCGTTTGCACTCAACTAAGGTTGTTAGATTTAAGAGAGGAGTGATTCCTCTGTTAACTGAGTATTAATGACGAATGAGTGGAGATCCCAGCATATAGACGATATAGTATGTTCTATAAAGGTGTCTGTTTAATTTAAGGGTAATGTAAGCTTACAAACACATACACACAAACAGAAGCATGAAATATTTCTAGTAATTTTTTCCCCTTGCCTTTTCATCAATTTTCCTCCATTAGATTCAGTGTACAGTCTGTCGTGTTAATCACTCCTATAGCAATTCTTCTTTGTTATACAATTCTATTAGTTTTATTTTCAATGTCACCTTCCAAAAATGTAGATTCATTTGGAATACAGCTGTATTCCAAATGAATCTGCATTTTGGGAGGTGACATTGGCGAGAAAACTAGTAGAAATATAAAATGAAGAAGAATTGCTTTTGTCTTCTTTACTTTCTATGGTCTCGTCTGAGCTCCCGTTCAAATTTTCACAAATATCAGAGTGCCTCAGTACAAAACAAAAGCCTCATAGTTAGGAGTTGTGTCTCCTTGCATATGCTATTAGTCTACCACGCATCTATGCAGAATCCCTTCGCTATCACCGACTGAGAATGCAATATTACAAAGCTTCAGTCATTCTACATCCTATTCTTTGCCATACTACCGGGGCGGGGGCGGAAGAAAAAGTTAAGTATACCTTAGTTTAACCAGACCACTGAGCTGATTAACAGCTCTCCTAGGGCTGGCCTGAAGGATTAGACTTATTTTACGTGGCTAAGAACCAATTGGTTACCTAGCAACAGGACCTACAGCTTATTGTGGAATCCGAAACACATTATGCCGAGATATGAATTTCTGTCACCAGAAATAAATTCTTCTAATTCTTCATTGGCCGTTCGGAGAATCGAACGCGGGCCTAGTGTTGCCGTCAGTGTTTTTCTGATAACAGCATACCGATCATTTATTTAAACCTAAATCTCCAATAACTGTCAGTGCATATGTACTTCTTGCTGAAATACCAACGCAGCTGTTAGGAAATGGATAATTAGAGAGTGATTGTTATCAGGAAACAGGTCATGTGTGCTCATATATAAGTAAGGAATCAGATGAGGCCTAAAAATGTGAAATAGTAATGAAGCATATTTGGTAATGCCAGAAAAAACACCAGAAATACCAAGAAAATAGATTCTGCCGCGTTCCAGAATAATAATTCATTACTTGAAATTAATAATATTATCTACAATAACAGAAGTAATTAGGTCATCCAAGGGACCTCTCCAAATCATTGTAATGCTATTTTAATTATTGGGTTATTTGAATTCTTGAATAATTAAGCACCATTCACTTCATTAATTTCACTGATAGGATTTACAGTTTGTTTTTAATTTCGACATCAAGTAAAGTTATTTTTGTGGAATTATTCAAGAGTTGAAGAGTTTTTGTTAATCTTTCGCTCCAACAGAGTAATCAATTTTTACTTTATTTTTTGGAATCTGAATTAATTGTTTTCTGCATTTATTCACTCTCTCTTAGCAATCATTTTCCTTTGTTATCTGTCATACATTTAAGAGTCATCACTTTGACTTCACTGAATCTTAAGCGTCTGGTTTGAAGTAATGTTATGACCTCAGAACAACAAAGTAACTTGTTTCACCCCGATATATATATATATATATATATATATATATATATATATATATATATATATATATATATATATATATATATATATATATATATATATATGTATGTATGTATCTATACTATATATATATATATATATATATATATATATATATATATATATATATATATATATATATATATATATATATATATATATATATATATATATACTTATATATACATACACAGACACACATATATATGTATAATATATAAGAGGATCTAATGGTCACTTTTATATCGGTAACCATATAACTGTAATAACCACAGTGCCCTCTTAACTTCTCGATTTCTTTGCACTTTTTGGCTACACTTGTTACTACAAAACCTAAGATTCAAATGAAAAATTTTGACACCCATGGCAGGATTCGAACCCACAATAACATAACATGGGTTTTAAAAATGAAGATATCGAGAAGTTAAGAGGGCATTGGGGTTATAATTATATATATATATATATATATATATATATATATATATATATATATATATATATATATATGTGTGTGTGTGTGTGTGTGTGTGTATATATATTTAAAACTGACATCCTTACAGGTTTAGACATGGATATACAAATAAATATATATATATATATATATATATATATATATATATATATATATATATATATATATATATATATATATATATATATGTTATATTCTGAGGCTGGTTGGAAGAATGAAAACGGATTTTTGTCAACTGCCTTAAGGGCCGACACATAGGGCTCAGAATATAAGCGATAAATGTAATGAATAAACTGACTTACCTTGGTATCACATCTAAGTAAACAGAGAGGCGGAGGTCGCCTTGTTAAAAATAACCAGTCAATGCTTTAAACTGAATGTATTTACAAACGGAGCAATCAGGAAATTATTATGAAGGGGCTAACTGTTAGGGCGGGTCATGTTTATGACTGACTGCAGGCTCTTACGCCCTTTAACATTAAATAATGAAGAAAATAAAATACTTACAGGAATACCTTCATTGTAACTGGCAGGTGTAAAGAAAGAAGGCTTTAAAATAAAATAATTATATTTACAATAATTTAACTGTAATAACGATGATGAAAAAATAAATCCATAGAATGTTTAAGGTCGAAGGGATCTGATGATGGGGAGTTTTGAATGTGTGAAGGTTCGTTAGAGCCTGAAAAGTCCATTGGCCAGATATCTATAGAAGACCTCTGAAGAATCCTACGTCAACTAACAATTGGAAACAAAGCAGATGTTTGGCTGGTGAATACGGAGGTCATTATCCACAACTGGAGTCGAGTTCAGATAATCTCCTGTAAGTTTGCCAAAACTTGATGGAGTGGTGGGGGGTGTTGGGGAAAGCAATACGTATTCAGTGGGCAATACGTTTTCACTGGGGCATAAGCAAACTACCCAGTGTGCCAATTAATGTTATGGGCGGGTTATGTTTATGACTGATTCCAGGCTCTTACGCCCTTTAACATTAAATAATGAAGAAAATACAATATTCATATCTGCTGGAATGTTATTTTTAAAACCCTCAGTCAAAATTAGCTCCTTTAGGTCCTCTAACGTACTGACTTCCATGGAGTTGCACCTTCAACTATTCTATTACCATTAGAACAACTCATTTGCATTCTGCAGCACAACAACTTAAGAAAAAAATAAAGGTAAATACATATTTCCATAACACTAACTGAGCAGCAAGCAAGCACATACAATGTGCAATAAAAGCTAGACAATGCTAGGCAAATAACTGAATCTAAAAGGGCTACAGCCCTGAAATAGTTTGACACGCTGATAACTTTACTGTGGACTGGTTGAACAAATTTTGGTGGTTAACGCAACTGTTTTTGAAATGGGGGAACAGAGTCTAGTGCCCCTGGACCGCTGAATCAGAACACTCATGCATGTGGCAAGATGGAAGTTAAACGTCTAAGGCTATTTGGGTTAAAGGGCAGGGGCAGACCACTCGAAGAGCCAAATTATCATTCAAATCAAATGACTTTCTCTCACATGAAATTACTTTTGAACGATGGAGAAATTTATCAATTAGGTTTGATTAGCACATGGTAACACTATGGTGGAAATGCTCTAATTATTATCACTGGACTCATTTAATTTGAGCTTTGGACAAGACATGAGGGCCAAATGTGCGTGCTAGGCTGACTGGAAATGAAGGGGCTTTGTTTTAGGAGAATGAAAAGTTGGAAATAAGAAAAATGGAGAGAAATTCACGACAAGAAAAGATAAATGGCAGTCAATTGCTACTTCAGACATACCTTATTGCATCTGTGCATGGAGCTTGCTTGCAAAAGACAAATTTCGGCCGCAAAAGTCTCAAACTTTGCCAATGTGAAGGGAAGGGAGGCTGCACCAACTGGATGCTTTTGCGGTCTGTGATAGAGTGTGTGCAGGCAGGCTGCAAGGTACAAAGGACATCGGTCAATCTGGAAGAAGCAATTTCAGCCAGCAGGAAGGTCGTATTGAAACAGGTCTTATAGCTCAGTCTCTTAGGGTCAGCATAGCAGCCCAATTACAGCCCTGATTGGTCTTTCTGTCCCTAACGGCTTTCTACCACCCCAAAAATCGTACGATGCTGGCGCTAAGAGGTTGGTATGGTCCCCCAACATCAGGTGATGTGGGGGTAGGCCTACATAAGTTCACCCCACCCTTAGTGGAGTCTCCTCCAGCTGCCATTAAATTTGATTTCCTAGCTAACGGACTGAAGGGACGAATTTTATAAAAACGAAAATGTATAATATAAATATATGTATATATATATATATATATATATATATATATATATATATATATATATATATATATATAATATATATATATATATATATATATATATATATATATATATATATATATATATATATATATATAGCAAATATATACTAAGTCCAAACTGCTTCCGAAGCAAACCCAAACCTCAAAATAACATAATTTTGCACTGATACCCAACTGAGGAGGGCGTGAGAAACTCAGCCCCTATGTAAATTTCTCTCCATGCTCCCCTTTTGGGTGCATCTGTTTATCTTTCCTAAAGACCTGGTGACTGCTTGAATTGCCTCTTTTCAGATAAAAGGTGAATGGAGACAAAGCCTGCCGAAAATCCGCCAGAAAGGTTGAGTTCCCCATAAAAACTGGTGAACACGGGTTGCCAGAAGTCACCAGGATTTGAGGAAGATCCCAACATAGAAAACGAGGTGATGGAACTGCCATCTTACGATCCCAGTGGCCTCTGGTACGAGCAAGAAAATAAGCCCCCGAGGTCATATAAGGCGAGAAGCAGTGGCTGTCGCTCTCAGAACACCCCATCAGCAGACCGACGCACTACCCCTTGCATGCTCCTTATTGAGCTGACCCCTCCATGTGGTCACTTTTTGACCACTCAGCCACATTACCCGTGCATTTCTCCCATTAAACTCATCCCTCCAGAACTGGTGAAATTTGACAAGGCCCCTCCATCGCTCCATTATAAGATAACGTTCTGACTAGAGGTTTTTTCAACAGTCACGTATCTAAAATCTCCCACTGAACTCATTTTCTTTTCTGAAGTGCAAGTTATCACAAAGACCTGACTCACTTAGCTCAATATGAATTTTAATGCAAGTATCTCGTACCAGAATCGAGTTATCTTGGCACCCTCTATGCAACCCTCGATTCGCCCGAGATCATTATAATTATCCTTGTGCAACCAATGGCATTATCAAATTGCAGACGGTATATCGGCTGTGAAACATCGACTTGTCTTGTGCTTCTTGCAGTGAGAAGGCCACTGCAATCAATTCTTCAGTATCCCTTTCAAGAGGATTAATCATAGACTATTCAATTTTTTAACAGTGATAGCATAACTAACCACGTGGCAGCCCCTGTTGGATCTGCCTATCATTCTCCAGTCTTCTGATTGACGTGTTTAATTGTAAATATATTCCATTTAAAGTAAGCCTTAGTGTTTATCTGCAACAGTCCCTTGTTGAAGCAGGTCCTCAGCCCAACTTCTTTCTATTAAGTATCCTGCCTGACCTAGCAAATTGCAAATTGCAGTCAGATTTTCAATGTTACTAGTAAACCCCCTTTCATGAGCTAGACCCCAGATTGGACCCCTGAACAAGGGAAAACAGTAAATAGGTCAGGTAAGAACATAAATATTATATATATATATATATATATATATATATATATATATATATATATATATATATATATATATATATACTATAGCTATAATGATAAAATAAAATCCACGAAGGAAAGAAACACTGGAGTGCTGGAAGACACTAGTCCTTTATTGCAGACTGAAGGAATATAAAAGTATGTTTACAAAGAAAGCTCATATAAAACAGAAGGGGATTATAAAGGAAACATATGTACCTGGAATCAACACAATTGAAGAAAACAACTGCTAAACAAGATTAAATACTTAAGAGGTTTTTACAAAGGATTAAGATCAATCAGGAAAGGGACAGGACAATTAAAAGAATACAGGTTTGTCATAATAAATCTTTAGTACAAAAATATTCTCTTTTTTTTCTTCTCTCCTTTTTTTGTAAACAATAACTTTTTGCAAGATGAACATTTAAAAAAAATATTAAACATACGGATATACAGAAAATATATAAATAACTTGTAAAAAGTGGTTTTAAAAACACAAACCAAAAATACATGCCAGGGCTAAGATTAAAAACAACTAAAGTAAGCTGGATAAACGGAAAATAGATTTCTTGAAGAGAAATCTTTATTTATCACTGAACCAGTCCAATTGAGTACCTAAATGAATGAATATAGCATTGGATGCTTGCCAGTTTTGACTGAATACTTATGTTGCTTAATACGTACATCTAAATCTTTGCTAGATTGGCCAATATAAAATGAGGGGCAATCCAAACATGGAATTTTATATATTATGTTGTTGTTTTCTTTAGGCTATTTTTATTAACATTCTTTTGAGTGTGTATTATAAGAAAAAACGAGGTTTACATTAAAAGGTTTTAACAATGATTTTATGTTTTCAAAACCACTAAAATTAAGAATGTTCTTGGGGTTTCTTTTCTTCATGTTACTGTCACTATAAAACTTTTTGTGGGCTTTGTTATAACAAATATCTAGTATATGTGATGATAACATAAATCTGTCCCTATTTTTCTTATATATTCAATTTCTTTATCCAAATACTGGGACTCAAGGCTCGTAAAAACATAGAGGAAAAAATTGATATTTTGATGTTGAGGTGATGGCCTGAATAAAATGGACATAACTATAAAACTGAATTTAACTTGAAATGGTTCTCTATGTATTAAAACATCTAAGAAAGGGCAATTGTCTTTTTCTAATTCTAACGTAAACTTAATGGATGGGTTATTCAAATTACAGAGTAAATCATTTACATCAATACCAGCAGGCAAAACGTTTAAAATATCGTCAACATACCATTACCACTTTAAAGGAGTATAAACATATCGTTTTTCAAAGAATTCTATGTACAAGTTTGAGAGGGGATAAAGGGTTGCCCATTGCCATACCAAATATTTGTTGGTAAAAAGCAAATTGAATGGACAATCACAAATGCACAACCCAGTGAGAGAAATGATATGACTTACAGGTAGAGGTAATTCGTGATGGATTAATTCCTAAGCTCTAAAATGGAATCTTGAACTTTAGTAAAAGGAACAAACATCAAAAAAGAATCTATCAGTGGGGCAAAAGTGATTTTGTTTAATTTATCAACTAAATCTAGGCTATTATATACGTGAGAATCTGAGATAGTTCCAAGTAACGGAGACAAGAGTTTGGTAATGTGTTTCGAAAGTTTATATGATATTGAGCCAAATCTGATAATCAAATTGTTTTCTTTGTGTGTTTTACTAATCCGTACAAGTGAGGTAACGAGGGAAATTTTACTGACAACTGACCTATTAGTTCTTTTTTATCTTTAAGGAATTTTTCACTGTGCTGTTGAAACTTTTATGACTGTAATGACTGTAATGAAGGAATCGAGGAATCGCATAAAAGATGCCTAAACTGAACTCGATTCCCGTGACTCGGACATCAAACGATTACGTTACTCTTCTCGTAACTGCTTTGAAAATTAGACAGCATAAAAATATAAAGCAATACAGGTCTCACTGTAACTATATTGCCCCATGAAAGGAAAGGAACACAGCTGGAGAAGAACAAGGAAATGTCGCGTCGGATGAAAATTCTTAAATCCTGGTGACATTTACACCTTTTCGGGTTTTAGTTAGCTGCAACAGGTTCTTCACCTTCTTTGAGGGTACATTAATCTAAAATATGATATTTCTGCTAAATATCAGAGTCAATTATAAACATCAACTTATGTTACATTGCAGAATTTTACTGCCAGCAACAGTAATAATTTTTCTTTCTAAGAAAAAATGGCTTATTTGGAAATAAAAAGTAGATTATTACATAATTGGGAACCTACCATCGTGAGGTTAATATTGTTATACTCAGAATAATCATGCACCTATTAGTAAAACTTTTAGTCACAAGTTCATGCGGTTAATATCTGAGGAGATAGCATCTTGGCCAGGACTGAATTTATAGCGAAATCTAAAGAAGTGGGGAGCGCTGCTTAGAGAAGTCCTCTTCCGAGGATTCATTGGTCTTAAATGTGTTTCGCGGTCTCCCAATTTTGGCTTTTTTTTTTCCAGGCGGTCAGTAGAAAACAAATGGTTTCATGATCCCAGGTCAATCAAAATGGTGGAGCGCACGATTATATGTTTTCTTCCTTCAAAAATACATTTATCCTTAAGCCATGCTGGATTGTTTCTCCCTTTAATTGTGTGCGATATATATATATATATATATATATATATATATATATATATATATATATATATATATATATATATATATATATATATATATATATATTATATATATATACACACACATTGCTGACTCGGGGAATACCTTAAAAATGAATTGCATATACTTTATTTTCAATGGAATATTTTAAATAAAGTTTGGGAAACCCACTTTCGCCTGTTCTCTCAAATTTTTCTGACAGCACATCCCCAAGATTTTCCAGTAAAGATATTTATGTTGATGATTTTCCCCAAAATTTGGCAGTCGCTCAAACTCGAGGGAACATTTTAATTGTAAATGTAGTATTTTTTTGAGAAAAGACAATGAATCATACATCATATTTAAACATTTCTTATTTAATTAAACAATTTCAGTCCTTTTGCGTTTAAATTTAATGCTAAAAATGAATTATTTTCTTTTGACCCTGTAATAAAACATATGTTCCAGAAGGATCTGGTCAAAATAAATAGGATTATATTCTATTAATAATATTGGGGCATGTTAAAAATTATGTTGAGAAATTTAAACCCTTACTAGCTTTCAGCAAGTGACAAAAGTTGGAGCAATGCTGTAAAGCACGTTCAAAATGTACAAATAGAAGATTCTGAAGGAGACAGCAGAACAATAATTTCTCATAATTTATCACCGGATGACGATGTGATGATGGCGATGAGGGAGGAGGAGGATGATGATGTAAATTTTGTTTTTACATTATGCACCTATAAATTTTTTTTCCCTAAAATATGACATTTCATGCGCATATAAAAATTTCAGATTGTATTTATTATAAGTCCATTTTCAAAAAGAGATCAAAATCTTTATGTTTCAAAGTTATGACATTGAAGAATAAATTTACGCTTATCTGAGGGAAGAGCTGAAAACAGATTAATCCAGCACAAAGAAAGGAAAGAACTAAGAGTTTTCTAAGAAATGATAGTAAGAACAGCTTATTTACGGGAAATAAAAAGGTCCTAACTGATTATTGACATAATTTTTTGATGTCGAAATAAAATTGAACGCCACCATCGACTGAGGTTAATTTTTTGAGCGACGGCTCAGTGCCATTCGGGGCACTAATAACACTTGTGCCAGGGGCACATATTACAAGTACATGTGATGCATCAGTACGTAGTACTGGCTATGGAAACCAGAGGTTATAAATTACTAGGAAAGAACAATAATAAAAGAGATTATCTCACTTTGGGAGTCACTGATATATACATAAACTAGTATTTGTATATGCATGTCAAAACCTGCAAGGATGACAGTATTTACAATACTGAATCTGATCAGCTAAATTAGTTTCAGAACGTTGAGTACAATGATTGGACCGTTTCACTTTCGCTACCATATCAGTATCGCGTCTTTGCAAAAAAAAAAAAAAAAAAAGAAAAAGGGCTACTGTTGCCCGAACACAAGTGTCCTCCAACGTTTCCAATAAGCGTACGGTTGAGCAGAATGGTCTCATCTCATAAGTTACGAGGAAATTGCCTATATCAGTGGAATTGCCTCTTCATGTTTGTAAACCTCCAATTGCCCAAGCTAATATGGGAAGAGCGAATTGTCCTATCCAAATCCCAGCTATTGTTTCCTACGGAAAACTCTCTCTCTCTCTTTCAACAATGTATAAAGGAATAATTATTCAGCAGAAAGATATTTCAGTATATTCAGCAGCCTAAGTGTCTATTCTCAGTTTGTCTACAAAAGAAATAATTAAAAGTAAGATACATGAAAACTTTGGCACCTACTTGATGAGACTGGTCTTGCGTTTGTTCGTGTGCCACATACCACAACCAGATAGCTATTGGCTCTCTGATAAAAAAATTACTGCAGGTCACCTTAGTTTATAAACAACACACTACTCGGCATTTTTTTCTAATAAAGGGTTAACTTTCCTCGTTATTTTCATGTACAGTACAAAATCAAGAGATGGAAATAATGCAGCAGGCCAACAAGTTCCTCTTCGGTTACTAGTCACCAGCTAGCTGGTGGATTCTGGGAAGCGACCGGGGACTGGTTCTCCCTTTATTTTTATCTAATAAATTTCTCAAATTGAAATCTGTGTGATTATATTGTCTGAAGCAGATGGTTTATTATACTGAATATGTTCAAAGCATTCGTTACGGATTTACGTTGTAAGGGATATTCGAAAACCTACATATTAACGGGATACATAAATAAGCACTACGGTTTTGCGTCCATTTATGCGTAAAATGAAAAGCATAGAAAACATTCAAGGAATATCAATCTATAATAGTAGTATGAAGATATAAATGAATGACAAAATTTACGTCAAAATCAATCTAATAATATTCTGACATTGAAAAAAGGTACATGACACTGACAAGCCATTGGGATTTCCGAGCAATCACTAACAAGCGACGGCAAACTTCCAGCAGCGCGATTAACACGTACTCAAATACCTTACACCATTTGCAATATCTTATAGTGAATGTATGGCGGTGATTAGCAGAGTTACACAAATACGATGCCATTTGGGCTGCCTTATACAGGTAACAAGGAGCTACCGCATCCTTAAATATACATCTGTGACATAATAATAATAAAATAATAAAATGCCACGTTGCAGGATCAAGGCTCGGAACCAGACTAAAATCTTATGTGCAGTACAAGGTGACTGAAAAGGAATCGTGGAAATCCGTCCATGAGTTTGCAGTTCTCACCGAGCAGAATTACTCAACCAATAAAGATAACCTTTGACAACGTAACAGGTCGAACTGATAAATGAGATAGGCTAAGAGACATTTATAGGCTACTCCAGGAGGAAGAGCCCATGTTGGCATAAGGCCAGGTTACTCTGTAACAATAACAATAACAACAACAACAACGCAAATAAACACACATCTCTCACTTACTGTAGATTCCTAAACACAAACGTACACAAACAAACACACAAAACACCCCTATTCCATGTTTTAAAGGATTTTGTCTGATTTTTAGTTTTCTGTAAAAGAAGACTATTGAGATGGCTTTGCCTGTCCGTCCGCACTTTTTCTCTCCGCCCTCAGATCTTAAAACCTACTGAGGCTAGAGGGCTGCAAATTGGTATGTTGATCATCCACCCTCCAATCTTCAAACATACCAAACTGCAGCCCTGTAGCCTTAGTAGTTTTTATTTAATTTAAGGTTAAAATTAGCCATGATCGTGCGTCTGGCACTGCTATAGGTGCCAACAACACAGGCCACCACCTGGCTGTAGCTTAAAGTTTCATGGGCCGTGGCTGAGTTTCATATAGCACTATACGCTGTACAGGAACTCGATTGCGCTGAAGAAACTTCGGCGCATCTTTTACTTGTTTCCCATTTTCCTAAGCATGGAGTTCGAGGGCAATTTCTGACAAGCGTGGAGGAGTTTACAGCGAGGAAAAAATCTTCCACAAAGACTAGAATTTGATGTAAGGTCCATATTTTGGTGCCTCATCCAGCTCCTAGTAATCAGCTTAGGTCTGTTCCCAGAATTCTTAACAATCCCAGTTAGTGAAGAGCACAAAGACAGATTTTCCCCTCTCTTGCATGCCAATGGATCCACAACCATCCTTTCTTTACAGGTGCCAGAGGAGAGCACGTTCCTAATCTTCCCTAAGAAGCTTACCTGGTTTTAATTAAAGCTTACATCTAAATGGACTTAATCCGCACCAATGACGCACTCCAGTATTGTTGGAATATATGGTACTGTGGTTTATGATCTATTATACTACACCCCATTTACTTTGAATATTTCTTATTCTCAGCTTATGCGTGTCTGTCACAAAGATCTTAATACACATTTAATATTTTTGCAGAATCCTTCCTTGCAAAATTTCCTCGATCAATTCAATTGGCTACTGATACTGATGGATTTCACACTCGATGAAAAAATCGGTAGCGTTGTCATTGAACTCAGGCATAAGACCAACGTCCGATTTCTATGGCGTTACTGAAGAGGAAGAAAAGGACGCTGTTATGGGGAGTTTTATGTGAGGTTCAGTTTCAGACTCAAACTAAAATCCCACTGAAATAGCGTTTGGGATATAGTACAAAACTTTCTTTGATATTCTAAAATCTTGGTCTTTAGTTACATCGCAGAACTCGGACGCTGGCTCCGTTGGTGAGTCGGGGGATTTGGATGACACATATACAATGACACGTGGCACTCAGCTGAACGGAATACCCAGTCTGGAATCGAGGACACAATAACCAACATTTATTTTTTATATGTCTTATGTTTGTTCATTTACTAAAGTAAACAATTTCAGTTACCTCTGTCTGTGTGTCTGAGTGTGTGCTTTGTTAACTAGAAATATCTAATTTTTTGAAAAATAGTCACGAGGCATAAAAAAGTTTCTGATTTCTATTAATGGAAAAATCATTACCTACTTCAAAGTTCAAATACTGTATGAACATACACTAAAAAAAAAAAAGACACGTTACTTCATTTGTTGCTAACCTTATAAAGTATTTTTCCTCTACCTCAGCATTGTCATGGGCATTTTAATTTAAAGAAGTCGTTCCATATAGTTATGATATACGCTTCGATGATGAAGCAAGATGAGCTGAGCCAGGCGCCATAATAAAGTAACGAGATCTGAAAAAAAGGTTTCCTTAGAATGGATTTACCACGACGTGTCTTTGAATGAGCCTCATTAATAAAAATCGGCCTGCTACATTAATCACGTATATGCACACAGACACAATACATATATATATATATATATATATATATATATATATATATATATATATATATATATATATTTTATATATATATATATATATATATATATATATTATATATATATTTATATTATATAATATATATATATATATATATATATATATATATATATATATATATATATATATATATATATATATATATATATATATATATATATATATATATATATATATATATATATATATATATATATATCCATATATAAGTCCATAGTACATACATACAAACACAAACAAGTAAAGATTTATAAAAGCATTTTTTTCTTTCCTGGAACTTCATTTCTTTTGGCCTTCACTCAAAGACTGAAATGTATTCGTTCGACCATGGTCTACTACTACAACAGCTCTTGTTACAAACCAGGAATCTCGAACACAAGGACACAGTCATCAGTCCACTGGTCTACTCGGTTTTGTTTCAAAATCAAAGATTTTTTGTGTATTTCGTTTTCAAAGTAAAGACTCTGAACCGCGATTTCACATGTCGATGTGGAGTTATTATTACTCCCACGCTTGAGCTTTACGAACTAATTTTTTTATGTGAATGCGTTTGTATGTAAACAAGTACATATGTACTTATACAAAAATAAAAGGAAACAGGAGCGCGCATTTACACCCCATTACACACACACACACACACACACACACATATATATATATATATATATATATATATATATGTGTATATATATATGTGTGTGTGTGTGTGTGTGTGTGTGTGTAGTTTGATGAAGGCTTGACTTTCCAATTGCTTTTAAAGTTTGCGAAAGCAAACCTTCGGAAGCAGATAATCTCTTTCACGAGTTTGGAGCTGCGAGGGAATTGGTAAACCAAAGGAAAGATATGATCGACTTAAGAGATGAAGACTGATATTAAGTTGGTCATTATTTATCTATTATGTATAAAAAGCTGTGAACTTGTAATCCTCTTCGCGGTAGAAAGTTTCAATCTGACCTCGATCAGTTAAGAAGCAAAAGTGACGATCTTCAAATGATTAGGGTTTCCTTTTTATTCTTCTTATATATGAGGAGGCCAGTATAACTGATAATATGAGCTTCTTATCTAGGCCAAGACTGAGAGAAACGGGAAGAACACAGGGCAAGGATTGATTGATTGATTGATTATGTCCATTGAAACTTGCGTTACTATATCTAGGTTACTGACGCCGTAATAAATTTAAATAGGAAACTGACATACGCAATTAAATTTAAAAAGAATTTCATATAAAAATGTATAAAAATAGATATGTATATTATCATGTTTGTTCGAAAAGACAGGGAACTGTGGTTATACGACTTAAGAAGACCTGAGAGTAAACTGGTTTTCCACTTCCAAGAAGTAAAAAAAAAAAAAAACCACTGAACTAAAATATATCACGACTGTTACATTTCACGTAATAAATGAGGGTACGATCGGTTTGAGGCTGCAATATCGCCCATCCCTTCAATATTAGAACATTGCACTGGCTTCCTGACAAGAACGAGGGAGTGACGTCATTGCAGAAATGACTGTTGAATACTGCCATCTGATTCTTTTTCCCTGCACGTACCTAGTTACTTGAACTTAGGTTTGGTAATGGAACGTTTGTCTTTCCATTTTTCTCATTTACCTTATATCACTCGTTACGGTAATTTGTATCCAGTAAAGATATCTTACAACGTTTAATCTCAATTAAAACATACAGAGCAAGATAATGAGAGCTAACCCAACGCAACGTTTAGTAGGGCACTGATTATTATGTGTGTGTATGTATGTGTGTGCGCATGTATATGCCCGGTCTCCTGCTATTTACCTGTTCCTGGTCCTTGATTCTCATAAGCGACCTCCAGACCTGTTAAGTGTTCTCTGTAGGTCTCTCGCATCTTTCTGTGACTGTGGGACTTTCCAGTTTGACAATTTATTTCAAATTATATTCACGCTTCCAGATGAAAGTCTTTATTAGAAATTCTCATTTGTGGGTGGGGTAGCTATGGATATTTGCGCCATCTCGTAAGGAATAAATCTGGGACAGACCTCAACCTGACAAAACTATTACTAGTTAAAAGTTTTTTGCCTAAAAATTTCATCTTCAAACCTTAACCTGTAAATGAGTATAAATGTACATTTATGAATGCAGTGTAACAAAGAAAACAACTGTACAATAAAAGAGTGAAAATGGCTATTTTAGCTTAGACTTTACTGTGACATTATGGCACCAAAAATGTCGGAGAATCCTAAACAATTAACCTTATGAGAACGAATCTTAGGTAAATGCTGGATAATCGTAATAAGCACAGGTTTGGACTACAAATCATTCTGTTTGGGACGTGTGTGCAGGAAGCTGCTGACGTGTGTCTATGACATGTTTTGCAATAGTGTGGGCGTACCTTAAGGTAATAACGGATAAAGAAGTATAACTCGTTTAAAGAAAGTAAAAAGAGGAAAATACTCCGAATCTTTACGGTGTGCTGTAGTGTTTGTGGAATTCAACAAGATCCTTTCCTGTGTTCATTAAAACTTCAGTCGCCTTAAAACATCGGTGACGTTGTTGGCAAGATCATCCACCATTTTCCTTCATTTTAGCGGCCACGTTCTGTTTCCCTTGTGGTACAGAGCGCTGTCACTCCGTCTCCCAGATGGGATGGTTAAAGTGGGTCAAACAAAAGAACAAAAGCAACTTTAATAGATTTACAAAAGCATCGAAGAATCTGTTGTGTTGGGAAGGTTCCCGCTTTCTCTCTTCCTGTCTCTCCCCCTCTCCTATGCTATTTCCACAAAGCACTGCTTTTTTTTTTGTCAACTTCTATGCTTCTATTTTCATCAATTTTGTCACAGCATTTCTTGTATAATTTTATCTATATTACATTAACTTAATGTACACGACAACAGCTGGACTTCTTTGAGGCCTGAGAGTTACCTGAAGCAGGTGGGGTGGCATTGCCACTTGATGGGCTACTCTGTGTGTTAGCCTACTTTTAACTTATTAATGAGCTGCAAAATCACTGAACAGTGTTAGCAGGACATTTTCTCTTTGGGAAGCTTGATGATAAATCAACCATGATCGCTGCTACTTTTCAAGAAATCGATGCACAACTCCATTCAGAGAACAAAATTTAGCTGGGGCTGAAACAGAAGTTTTTATGTGTCCTTT
The DNA here is from genome assembly GCF_040412425.1 of Macrobrachium rosenbergii. Taxonomy (NCBI): domain Eukaryota; kingdom Metazoa; phylum Arthropoda; class Malacostraca; order Decapoda; family Palaemonidae; genus Macrobrachium; species Macrobrachium rosenbergii. The sequence goes on from NC_089748.1 coordinate 15,123,695, forward strand.
CTGCTTGAGATGGAGATGGTGGGTTCTTGAGAGGGTGATGAAGTTGCCTTCCTGGCAGCCTCATATGAGCGACAAGTGTTAACCACCTCCCATAGTGAACTGTGGTGAAGGCATTAATCCTCAGGCTTAATTCCCATGAGAATTATCATCTTGAGTTGTGTCTCCTCACATACCTGAAGAATTCCCTAGGCAGATGAGCTAGCCTCTGTTTGAGCAATGCATAAAAATCTGAAATGCTTCTGCTAACTTTTCCTCTTAAGTCGAAGACGTCTGTCATCCTCACATACATCACACCCAGGACCTCTTCTACAGTCTTATCATCTTCCTGGTGTCAAGATTTGCATCTCAAGGGTTAGATACATTCTGAGCTGAATGAGTTGTTTGCTTGGATAAATCAAATGATCTTAATCAAAACGTCTCCATTCAGAAAATTGGCATCTGCTCGAAGGGGAGGTGGGCTGATGGCTTTTTGGGGGGGAATGTGTATAGGTGATGTATTATCTGAAGGGAGAGAGTAGCAATGCTGGAAACCATTTTTCCACTTTGTCATCCTCCCACATCGTAGTTCATCTTCCTGGTGTCTTTTGGATCCTCTTGTAACCGAGTTTGCTCCAAATACTTAATCAAATGAAGAAAATTGGCCCACTGATTGGGGATTGTATAATTAAATTTTCTTCCACTAGCAATAAATTGTCCTCCACTTGTCCTTGCTGGGTATCCTTCTTTAAAATAAAAGTTTTTGCATTATAAAACTCTATTCTGGCAGTGCGGTGTTTGTGCGGGGGGTAACAGTATGGTTCCCAGGGGGTGAGGGAGGCAACCGGACTGCTGGTGACTGGTCAGTTCTCAGTTGTGATTCAAACTCAAGTTACCCGATAAGGTCGGAAGTGACTGGATGCTAATGTGCCGGGCTTATCTTACGAGAAACTTAGTCTTTTTATTTCGTATGAGATACGGCACACAACACTGGAAAACACTTGAGGGCAACACTGTCACTGAAAGTACACACACACTACACTTGAAAAAGCACTGCACATTGAAATGCATATGTTATTACTTATAAACACTTGTAAATTCATATATCACTGTGCCATGTTGGGGACTCCTTAACGAGCCATAATAGGGCTTATTACATCCTGTGGCTGTTTCTCTTGAAGGGAGGAAAGAAACACTATGTATAAGCTAGTAGGTTCATTTGAGTGTTTATATACAAGTGGACGGAAAGACATCAATCATAGGTGAAGACTGGATGGTACACTGAATTCATGCAATGGCCAGAGGTGGGAAAAATACAATGTTACCATATCCTCGGGGCATTGCCATTTTTATAATGAAACATAAAAATATAATATAAAGTACATAGGTGTATTTATTATACATGAGGCATCAGTAATATTCATAGCAGGTACATAAAGGGTACATGATAATGTAATGAGTAGAGGCATAGTAAAATAGTAGCTAACGTATAGTCTCACACTTCATTTATCTACAAGTTACACGGCATTATTCACAATTCTACTGCTGATCATATTTGTATAATTGGGGACCTTAATTCTCACCCAACAAAACAATTGTCTAATGAACTTACTCGCTTCTGTCAAATTCACGCTCTCCAAACACAATTACAACCTCCTGGCTGGACCACTGCATCATGTCTCTGCACCCTCATGAATCACTTGTGTCCTGCAACATTCGCTATGATTTTGCAACAGGCTACTTTCACATCACTTTACAGGTGTCATTCAATACCCCATCCCTCCCTAACGTGAACCCCCTAACTGGTCGTCTACCTGCTGCTGTGAACTGGGACTTTAAAAACCAACAAAAATAAGATCCTTTAGGGTGACCATGGAAAATAGGTTGTGGTAAATAGTTCAACCAGCAGAAGCCTTACTTTGCACAAACCCAAAATGTAGAAATGACCACCACACGAGAGATCTTAAAGAATTCTATTCGAATATAATAGCCGCTATGCTTGCCTCCGGCAGGGATACCTTTAGATTTCATCAAGGCAACGCTTGTAACATACCTGGCTGAAATTACTTGGATAAAGATCTGTATACACATTCACGAGAAATGTTTTTACCCTGGAGGCAAAATGGTAGCCTGAGGGAAGGACACTTTGCATTGCTAATGAGAATGCAGTTCAAACTTGCTCTTAAGCACTGCAGACTGAATGAAAAGCAACTAAAGCAGATGCAGTGTCTAGAAAATTAGAATCGGGCGATATTCTCGTCTTTGAAATGACATTCAATCCCTAAATACCAAAACTAAGAAGCTATCACAGAGAGTAGGAGGAGCCGTCGGCAATGAGGCTATCGCAAAAATGTGGGGCAATCACTTTAGCACTATCCTGAATTATATAAATGATCAAGACTCCCAAAGGGAAGTAGATGACCTTCTTACTGATAACATTCAATTTAATTTCACCGACTGTATTACGCCAGGTAACATTAATGATGCCATAACCAACTTACCCAATAATAAATAATAATAACTCGCCCGGCTGTGATGGTCTTCCTGCTGAAGCTTTAAAATTCTGCCACCCGCTAATCTGCATTTTGCTAGTTGCCTTATTCAATGCGTGCATAATTCACCAGTTTCTCCCAGACTCCCTATTTTTAGTTCTCTAAATACCATTAACAAAAAACAAGCTAAAGGATGCAGCTGACCCTGGCAATTATTGCCCGATTGCAATTACTACAACTGCATCGAAAATACCTGAGTCCGTTCTTCTAGTGAGTCTTCTCATCTTTCTTCAAACTGCTGACAACCAGTTCGGCCTTAAAGGAAACCACTCAACCGACACCTTCATCTACATCCTGAAAAAATTGCTGAACTATTACCTATCATCAGCCTCTCCTGTTTTCCTGTTTTGTAGATATGAGAAAAGCATTTGACAGAGTAAACTACCTGATGCTCTTCCTGAAGCTGTACAAAAGAGGCACACTTCTATATCTAATTGGCATTTTATACTGCTGGTTCTCCACAAAGCAGTTCTGTGTCAAGTGGGTTAACGTATTGTCGAACAACTTCGGCTCCCTAAACGGGCTCCAATAATGGTCATTCTCTCCCCATACCTGTTTAATACATACACAGGTGCCTTGAATGTCAAACTGAACTCGCTCCCATTGGATGCACTATCAACGAAACAACAATAAACAACCTGTTACGCCGATGATATGGTTCTGATTTCCCCATCAGAGCAAGGTCTCCAGTGACTCATCGACACTTGCCGCAGATATGCAGAGGAATTTGATATCCTACACAACGAAACCAAGACCCAGTGCATGTCGCTGCTCCCGAGATCGTTTAAGCAGACTGTGGAGCCAAAAATTCTCCTCGAAAATTATCGTCGGGAGTTCGTGCATGAATTTCTGTATTTGGGCCACGTTATCGCGGACGACCTAAAAGATACGGCAGACAAAGAACAGAAGCGTCGTATCCTATGTGCAACTGGCAACATGATTGCGAGGAGGTTTGCCTTTCGTCACCGATACACGAAACTGCTGTTCTTCTGCTCATACTGCTACAGCATATATGTGTTCCCTTTGGACAAACTACAGGCTACCCGAGAACCCATGAGAGGTATCACCATTGTACACAATGACATTCTGAGACGCCTCACCAACTCACCCCAGCCACCACTCTGCTACGCAGATGTCCATAGAAAACCACCTGTATAATCTAAAAATCACTGTTAGGCAAACAATGTTCAGTCTGATCACCCGACTGAGGAACAGCAGCAATTTGCTTATACAATGCATCCTAAGCAGTGAGGCGAGAAGATCTAAAATGTGGGAAGGATGGGATAATGAGGCGTCTGTTCCATAAATGGTGTTATCTTTCTTCACACTTGGGGGGCCTGAGTTGCTGTGTATTCTTATTCTCTGTTTTTTCAGTTTATTAAAGTGTCATCTGCAGAATATGTTGTTGTTATTATTATTATTATTATTATTATTGAGATTTATTATTTTATTATTATTATATCAATAATGTTATTATTTTTATTATTGAGATTTGCTTTTTTCACTTTTCGTATTTAGCCCTCTGGACCTGTAACCACCTAAGGTCCCTGCTGGAAATTAATTTGTATGCAATCTTTTTATATTTTTTATCATTTCTAATATTCTTACTATTCTCAATATCAGTATTGTCACTATCATTAATATAATTACTATTTTTACTACTACTTCAGCAACTGTGTGGATATTGCCAATTATCATTTTTATTATTATATCTCCTGTATTTAGATTGTTGTATCTACTTTGTATATTGCATGTATATGGCCCTGAGCTGAAATAAAGAATATTATTATTATTATTATTATTATTATTATTATTATTATTATTATTATTATTATTATTATCATTACTGGGTTTAGAAACTTTTCTGCAAAATTTAATATCTCGTTTAAGAATCAGACATATAATTTTCCTGGTTTGGACACACACACACACACATACTAGTTCTAAACTACCACAAGTGACAAATTTTCAAGCATATAATTCACTACTTCGTTGAACAGAGAGAAGTTGGCTAGTGAGGAGAGGAACCTAACCACCAGCTGATAAATGCTGCTTGTTTAAACCAAAGAAATTTCGAGCATTTTTCAATACTAAATACTTAAATCATTTTGAAAAGATTTAAGTGGTCATAAAATTCTTTCCCGTATTAAAGAGAGGGAGACAGACGATGACTGACGTACCCTTTCCTAAATTTAGTAAAATTCTTTTTTATCTAAGGGAGTGATTTTTGAGATATGCGAAAATTAGAGTAAGATGAACTTTTCCTTCACTTATTATCTCATACTTCCACAAATCTGTTCCCTCATAGCCTGTATGCATAATAAAGTGAAATATATTTGTTACTCTTGGCAGCCTTATCAGTGATGAAGAGATCAGAACTTATGGAACTGATTTCAATGTACAATTGTTATACGACAAGCCTCATTTGGTGTTAAAAGATAGTTATGTCTTAATTTTCATCACAATGTTGCAAGATAATTACATAACGTATGATGTTATTGTCATGACCAGCGTTCGTTATCATGGAAGTCACAGAGCCTTTCATTGCTGATCACAGACTGTGTATAGTGTGGTGTTTCGACAACGTAGATTTCTTTAGCCCTTTCACTCACAGTATATTTCAAATAACTGTTCTCAGGCTTTCACAATTTCTTTTAAGTTGCACGGAACGTCTGACAAAATCAGAAGGGAAACGTAAATATAAAGAAGAAAATATGCTTCAATAATTCTGTAAAACGTTACCTTAAGCAATGTTTGTCCTTCTTTCTTTGGTGGCTAAGAATGTCCTTTTATCAAGCTGCGCTGCACATTAACATATGCAAATGTAATTCATGAAGTAAATGTGCTTGAAGCAATCACATGAGAGAGAGAGAGAGAGAGAGAGAGAGAGAGAGAGAGAGAGAGAGAGAGAGAGAGAGAGAGAGAGAGAGAGAGAGAGAGAGAGAGCCTACATTTTTCAGCTGAATTAGACAGAAATAAAGTGAGCACAATAATTATTTTTTGCAGCTCTGTCACCTACTGCCATCAATAAAATTATACGAACAAGAAAATTAATTTAACATAGAGGTTAATTAACATCCTCTGAAACACTATCCAACCTCTGGTTCATTTTCAATAGCGCCAACGTAAAATCTTGAAAAAGAAAATACCGGAAGGAGCAGCAAAAATCCGTCCAACCTTAATTTGTTACTGTTTTGCCCAGTAGGAACCTGAGAACACGAAAGGAGACGAAAAGGTGGTACTTCCTTGAGAAATCCTTCTCTAATGGCTGTTGCTTGAAGGAGCAGGGGAGACGAACACCATTAAGCCAGATCAATAACGCCGCACGGAAACAAACAAATGGAAAAATGCCAATTTTTCTCTCCTGTTCAGCGACAAGCAGGACGACTACATCCTCTGTTCTTTATCTTCGAGTTATCAAAAGAGAAGAAAGTAAAAGAACACAATAATTGCAATAATAAACCTGCAAGCACAAAATATTATTTCATTAATGAGGATTTGGCAATACTAATTTTGATACCAGTCCCCTCACCAACACTAGGGGGGCGGGGAGAGAGAGAGAGAGAGAGAGAGAGAGAGAGAGAGAGAGAGAGAGAGAGAGAGAGAGAGAAAGTTTGTTATTAAAGAATAATCATTTGGTTTTCTTGTGAGCTGAATGGCTGTTTTAACATCAATACGGTCAGGTAGTTTCCCTTTCTGTGGAAATAAAACCCTTGTTCGTCTTGAAAAATGACGTTTCGCAGGCTCTGGCTGAAAGGAACGTAGAATCTGAGAAGGAATGTAATCTGACAAATAAGGAAAGTGAAAAGCTCTAAAACCGAGTCCCGAATCATGGCAAATTATGCAAGGGATTTCTACCTACACACAGAATTCCTTCCCTCTCCCATACTTATTTCGTGTCGAGCCACAAATACTCTTATGCTACATCAAAGAAATGATCCTGATGTCTTGAGAGAGAGAGAGAGAGAGAGAGAGAGAAACGAAAGCCACTTTCCCCCACTTTCAGTTTCCCCTTTTTATCCGAACAGAAGAGACATTTATTCCCATAACGTTATCAAAGTATTGTGATAGGATTCCAAAGGAGGTCTCTAGGGCATTTCTTCTACGGTGGTTATGAGTTCCACGGTATTAGGTCAGATCCCGGATATGTAAGCTTCTTGGCCTCAGCGGAGATAACAGACGGGGAGTCCCTGAAAGCCCCTTTTCTTTAATATGGTCTTTACTTTTCCTAGTTTTCTTTGCCATCCATGAATATTTTGTACAGTTCTTTTTTACCTTTTTCTTCGTATTCAAGTCCATGAGAATATCCCATAACCATAAAAATTACCTACAGGACTACAGTGTTCTTCACTTTACTGTTTTTATTAACCAACTAGCTGACCAACCCGGCGCTGCCAGGGAAAACTCTGAATGACAGCCAATAAACTCTCTCTCTCTCTTTCCCTCCAAGTCTCCCTTGCTCTTTCCCTCTTTCTCCTCCCAAACAACCCCTTTATTCTCCCTCTCACTTCCTCTCCCTCTCTCTCTCTCTCTCTCTCTAGCTCACTCTTTCCCCCTTTCTCCTCCCTAACAACCCCTCTGCTCTCTCTCTCTCATTCTTTTCCTCTTTCTCCTCACTAACACCCCTCTACTCTCTCTCTCTCTCTCTCTCTCTCTCTCTCTCTCTTTCCCTCATTCTCCTCCCTAACACCCTTCTACTCTCTCTCTCTCTCTCTCACTTCCTACCCCTCTCACTCCAACTCTCCCTCACTCTTTCCCTTTTTCTCCTCCCTAACACCCCCTCTACTCTCTCTCTCACTTCCTCTCTGTCTCGCTGTCTCTGTCTCTCTCTCCAACTCTCCCTCACTCTTTATCTCTTTCTCCTCCCTAACACCCTCTCTACTCTCTCTCTCTCTCTCACGCTTTCCCTTTACTGTTAAGATAGTTACTTCAATTGCATTGCTCAGCATTTTTGAAATTTTATATTTCACCCCTTCTCACCCGCCATTCCAATGGGGGCTGAACTTGGACTTAAAGGACATCGGGAGTGTCACTATTCATCTCAGCGACCTCCAAAACTATGGATTAGACTCTAATATCTGTCGTTTTCGGTTATTTATACATGTCACCCCCTTCCTACCCCAACCCCCTTTGGTGCCAGTGATGTCTCACCCCACCCCAGTATTCTTTCCCAGATAGTAAGTCATCCACCAAGTTTGGTTGAAATTGCTCAATGCGCTTCAGAGTTATGCCGGAACACACACACACACATACACACATACATACGTACATACATACATACATACATACATCCATTTTGATATATACATATACTGTAGATTTCAAGAAAGCCTTATTTTCTATGAAATAGCTTTTTTACTTGATTCCCCTCTTTGTTGAATATTACGAAAGTCTCCCTTCTTACAATGACTATTTATTATTTTCTTTATCAAAACTTTCGCTGTCTTCCCCAAATAAATCTTTTCAGTTTTAAAAATCAATGTACTTCAACACAGACGTTATTTTGGCACTGAAACGTTATTGTAATACTTGTCAAAAGATACTGAGTTATGAGATCACTGATAACGAGAGAGAGAGAGAGAGAGAGAGAGAGAGAGAGAGAGAAACTAATGGGTGTGGAATTGGAGAAGTGTTTCAGAGAGAGAGAGAGAAAGAGAGAGAGAGAGAGCGAGAGAAACTAACGGATGTGGATTTGTTGAAATGTTGAGAGAGAGAGAGAGAGAGAGAGAGACTAATGGGTGTGTTGAAATGTTTCAGAGAGAGAGAGAGAGAGAGATTGAGAGACTAATGGGTGTTGAATTGGAGAAATGAGAGAGAGAGAGAGAGAGAGAGAGAGAGAGAGAGAGAGAGAGAGAGACTAATGGGTGTGGAATTGGAGAAATGTTTCAGAGAGAGAGAGAGAGAGAGAGAGAGAGAGAGAGAGAGAGAGAGAGAGAGATGAATCTTAGGAAAAAACATGAGTGAGCAATCGTGAGCAGACAATAAAAGAAAAAAATTCTAGTGAAAAATACTTCTAAGCATTTAAGTGGATTTTCTCTCTGCCGCTCTCTTTCTCCAGAGATGGCCCATATGATTCAAAATATTTAATTAAAACATCAGTTTCTCTTGTGTATGAGGAAACTCATTCATAACGATATTAAAGCAGGCATCTGCATCACAAAAATAATTCTGAAATAAGAATTTATCTGACTTACGAGACTATAGCTCGTTGTGTTCAACATTATGAGTCTTACATTTTGCATATTGTTTTGTTGCACCATCCTGTTCTTTTAATAATCTCCGTAAATTTTTCATGAATGTTTCTTGATTCCTATTTTTTCTTTAGCAATTTACATAACACTACAGACACCTTTGCCGAGAGGTTTCTTAAAGTCTTTTCCAAATGATACAAAATGGCTTTCTCCCTCTTTCTAGTTGCTGCCTGAAGAGCGACTGCGTGAACGACGTCACAAGCAATTTCATGACACGAAGGCTTACGGTCATCAGGACCCACTAAGACAGGTCGGCCAGACAATGACATCACACGAGCTCATCGCAGGTAGGAACCACTACTTGCTCGTTGATACAACAGAACATTTGACCATTCTTCTTCGTCTTTGTATTAAGAGTTTCAGTTTTCCATTAATTTTATTTTAACGGTAGTCCAGTGCCCTTATTGTTTATCAGCGTCAGTTATTTTGTTAAAAATACTGCCTCATATGTCAAACCTGTAAGTTCAATTTGCTATGGATTGCGAAAGTAAGAACTCTATATTTTTATTGTTTTAAACAATATCTTGACATAAACTGCAATGAAGATTACTCAGAATGCCTCACACATGCAATAAATGAAAAGAAATTTGTCCTCAAGTAACCTATATATATTTACAATAGTACTGAATATTTAACTGCCCTTCGTTTACAACCTATAAATTATGGGCCGTGGCTCACTTTACGTGGTCGTCCCGACCTGTCTTAGTGGGTACTGACGGTTACTTACATTTATAACGTACGAAGGTTTTATATTCCTTCAGTGATTGAACTGCTCACACAGAAAAGAAAGTGAAGACTTTGGAATTCATCCTGAAATATCAACCTGGCATCGAGACTGAATAATAATTTGCAAGTAAAAAATACGCTGAAGTTTCTTCGGCGCAATCGAGTTTTCTGTACAGCGTATAATGAAGGCCACCGAAAATATATCTGTCTTTCGGTGGGCTCGGTATAATGCTGCATGAGCCGCGGCCAATGAAAATTTCAGCCACTGCCCGGTGGTGGCCTGTCCTACAGCGTTGCCAGACGCACGATCATGTCTAACTTTAACCTTTAAAAAAGTAAAAACTACAGAGGTTAGAGGGCTGCAATTTGGTATGTTTGATGATTGGAGGGTGGATGATCAACATAACAATTTGCAGCCCTCTAGCCTCAGTAGTTTTTAAGATCTGAGGGCGGACAGAAAAAGTGCGGACGGACAGACAAAGCCATCTCGATAGTTTTCTTTTACAGAAAACTAAAAACTTGGGCAGTTACGGCTGAAAAATGACCTGTCAAATCATACGAACATGCCAAAACTCGGATCCCCCGTGCCTGGAAGCTCTTGAAGTGACGTCTCTGCTTTTGTCTGGGATTTCCCGGAAACATTCTTAATCGATGGCAAGTATTATTCAGCGATGAATGGCCGGCTGCAACAAGGGAATCTCGGCAACTTCTCGGATTTCACCCCCTGGTTAGGGACAGATGGGCAGGCGAGGGACTGCAGACAATTAGGAGAGAGCCTCAAGGGAAACCAATGAACTGAACCAAACAGTATTTAAAATTTAGGATGAAGGATTGACGTTACACTTGAACGAAAATAACTGAAAACTTTTTTTACTATAGGAAAATGAAGATTCTAGAAAAAATGCTCAATGCAAGCAACAACAATGGCATAAAAAACAAAGTAATGAAATATTAATTAAGTCGCGAAAATGAGCAAGTCAGTCCGAAGTGATGCGTCTTCTGGCACTTGGATATCAGGCAGTCTTCGACAGCCTGTTCGGTCGTATTTCACAAATCAAACAAAAACTGTGGGTGTGAAATTTCCTGCTATGCTCAAGAGAGTATAATGTTCGAAGACGGGTAGTTGACGCTTTAAGCACTTAAGCCGCGTTCAACTAACAGTCTGGACCGTTCAAGTGGTCGCTTATTGTATAGATGCATTACATAGGTTTTACTAATCGTAATTTCTAAATATCTTATTAATGATATTCATAACACACTTATGCAATAATAATGGATATCTTTTCTTTTTATTTTTTCATCTATTTAATCTATTCACGTCTTATGGCGCTTTGGTCTCTTCCTCTTTCGCTGCAGTAAAGAGGTTGAGCTGACTGATCAAAATTGCAGGCGTTCAAGTTGCAATGGACGACCAACAGGGAGATCCAAGTGCCAGACAACTACTTAAACCTCCTAGACGACGAAGCAAGTCCATGGAAAGGCCAACCACCCACCATCAAACATCTGCACATTTTGTTTTGTAAACAATTTTTTTGACTCAATTTTACACCCACATTTTTTCTCAGCAATTTTCTGTTCGTTTCTGTCAGTTTGATATGAAGAACCGAGATGGCTCTCGAAAGCTTTCTTTCGTACATATCTAAATAAGATTTCAATAGACATCATCAAGGTTGATGCTAACAGCGATGTTGGAGATTAATAATAATAATAATAATAATAATAATAATAATAATAATAATAATAATAATAATAATAATAATAATAATTTCGTACATATCTAAATAAGATTTCAATAAACATCATTGAGGTTGATGCTAATAGCAATGTTGGAGATAATAATAATAATAATAATAATAATAATAATAATAATAATAATAATAATAATAATAATAATAATAATATTATTATTATTATTATTATTATTATTATTATTATTATTATTGCGATAATGATGGCCGAAGAAACAACATTCATCATGAAAATAACAAGTATTAGAAAATCACATTAACAATGATGAAAGTGAATGAGGACAATAACACCAATAATTAAAGGCTGAATAATAATGAACCATTAATAAGAAGATGCAGAGAGATTGACATTATTTATTCTTCTTGAGGACCAAAGCACGTAACAACAGTTTCCTCACTTGAAGGACGAACGGAGTAGATAGATAAGAAAAAAAAAAAATGATATCATGGTTTCGCAGCCGTTCCCCGGAGCATCCCTGAGAAGCAGGGGGAAACATCTCTCCAAACATATGAGGTGATAATACCCAACATAACATATAGCATTTTGGGTGTTCGCCCTGCTTGTTGAAGCATAGGCCTACTCGCTGTTAGTTGCCTTTCTTATACTGTTTTGGGAGATAATGTGAATGATTTGAACCTTGGCACACGACACACTTTGGAATATGGAATGGAATAAAGAATTCAGGCCAAGAGCCTAGCGCTGGGACCTATGAGGTCATTCAGCGCTGAAAGGGGAACTGAGAGCAGAAAAGGTGTGAAAGGTGTAACAGGAGGGAAACCTCTCAGTTGCACTATGAAACAATTGTTAGGAAAGGGTGGATAGCAAGATAGAAGAAAGAGAATACGAATGGAGGCACAGTAAAAGGAATGAAAGGGGTTGCGGCTAGGGGCCGAAGGGATGATGCAAAGAACCTTACGTAATGCCTACAGTGCACCGCGTGAGGTGCACTGACGGCACTAACCCACTTAAGGGACGACACACTCTCGAACCATGCCCATAAGGTACCAAGAGCCTTCTTCCAGCTGCGATGATTGGCATTGATATGATAACGTACTTTTGACCATCATAATTGATTTCCTGGCTCACTAGAGTCAGACTGCAGCCATTCACTAACGAACACTTGATGAACTGTTGTCTTAATCGTCATTCGCACGCTGATTCCACCACCTTTTCCTTAGGGTTATCTACAGTAGCTATCTATATTTTTGCTAAAGCGGAGTAAAGCCTCTCATAATGTGTTCACACTTTTCCATTTATGAAGTTTATATAGGAAGATTATTGCATGACCTCGTCTCAACGAAAAGGGACCTATCAGAAGATTAGAAAAACTTTCCCATAAAATAACTCCTGCCAATGCAGCTATCATATCTAAATACGCATGTATAATAATAATAATAATAATAATAATAATAATAATAATAATAATAATAATAATAATAATAATAATAATAATTCACGTTTTTCTTTCAATAATCATACCATCCCCATAAAAGAGCGCTAAGTTTAAAAGTTCACTCATACATTTGAACCTTTTGCAAAGCTCCTGCCTCCTTCCTTTCGTCCACCTCTTCAGGGACTGACGTACTCTCTCACACTACAGTCACGTGTCACACATGCACCCAAAAGCCAATATGAACCAACCAATCCCATTCTTCATCATCCATTCTAACATCAAAGCCCATTTAACAGAGCAACGGCACTGACAGGGTACTCAGTTGTTGAGGCCAAATGACACTAGCAAAATCACGAATTTCAACCTGTTTAAAAGGTCATCTTTTTGTGACATATTTAATGTTAAAATGAATTAATGTAATAATCAAATGAAATGTAATCACAACTTTATTTCCAGCAGGAAGTCAGAAAAATCAACTTTCAGAGTTAACTTGACTCTGACATGGTTTGAAAAAATGCCACGAAAATCCATTATTTCTGTTTAGGGGATTTTCTGTTCTTACGAAAATATTCATTTGTATTTCCACAAAGAAAATGTTGAGCCTTATACAATTAAATAAAAAATAACAAAAAAATCACATTCTCATTAGGCATGAAACCTTCAACTTAATAAGGTTGTGCTGCCTTAAGATGATTTAAATTGCCGTTCATTATATAAACATGACGACTGTGCTTTCCATTTAGAAAAAAGCACGGGAAACGCTAAAACACTTCTTTAGAAGAAGTTTCCTATTTTCCCAAAAGTTCAGGCTTCCAGCTGTGTTAGAGTCTTTTAATGTTGACGTTCGTTGATTAGTGTCTTATAATTATAATCTCGCTCTCTTCTCTCTCTCTCTCTCTTCGTCCCAGAAGAGTGAAATATTCCGTCTGAATAATACGTGAGAGTTTAATTGGGAAGGATTAATGATATATCATCTTTCATTCAAGAGTCCTAGAAGGGACTTCAGTTCAGACATTTTGAAATATCACACATACCGGGCCTTTATGAATAATAACCAAATGAATCATAAGAATTTCAATCGAGTGCCTTATTAATTACAGATAACAAACACTGAAATACCATTAGGCTTTGCTAACCTTAATTAATCTATAACCAAGGTTTCCTCCTGTTCTTAAAACTCAGCTCTTGTTAATAACTTGCAAGTTTCTCTCACTACTGCATCACCAACGAATGTTGCATCATCAATGAACGCAAGCCACTTCACGTGTCCTTCACAAACTTTTCTTACCCTGTTGCAAACACTGATCTCATCACTCATTCCAACTCCACTTATAACATGAATAATTTTCATCGCTATCAACAAATAACGCCCAGTATCCTTCGCACTCAATATCAGTCCGTTGTTTTGTAGTCAATTCCCAAGTCCGAGTATGCCACTTTCATACCATGTCTCTGCTCCTTCATTAAATATTTCCTTTCTTTTTCTTGCCTTGCTCGGATTTTGCTCAATGGCTCCTGGATCTGCAACCATTCCATGTTGACCCAGTGACCTTGTCCTCCACCTTTGCCACTCCAGTTCATTTTTCAACCATCTTCTCCTTATAGGATAACCTCAATTCTTTCTTTTTTTTTTTTTTTAGAAAACTATTTAGCATAATTATACTTACGTTCACGTTCTAAACCCGGTAATATCAATAATTAATAAATATGTGAGTAATTCCTGACAGTTTCAGCTACTGGAAGTTTCCGGTCAAACAATTTCGTCCTTAAAAAATAGGGAAGGTTAGGAAAACTGATGTCATTTTTAAGCTGGGTTAAGGTCGCTCCTTAGTCAGGTAGGAAGGCAAATTCTAAGTCAGACATGATTATGTTGCTTAAATTAGGTGAGGGTAAGCATAGGTAAGCATTATATATATATATATATATATATATATATATATATATATATATATATATATATATATATATATATATATATACATATACATATACATATGTATATATATATATATTTTTTTTTATTGTATATGTAGTTGCTTAAGTTAATCCATACATCTGGAAAATTTCAGATGTTCGTTTTTCTCTCTCTTTCTCTCTCTCTCTCTCTCTCTCTCTCTCTCTCTCTCTCTCTCTCTATATATATATATATATATATATATATATATAAAGAATAAAAAGAGAGAGAGAGAGAGAGAGAGAGAGAGAGAGAGAGAGAGAGAGAGAGAGAGAGAGAGAGCAAATGAAATTTCCCAGAAATATGGATTAACTTAAGCAACTTTAAATATGTATATATATATATATATATATATATATATATATGTATATATATACATATATATATATATATATATATATATATATATATATATACTATATATATATATATATATATATATATATATATATACAGAGCCTCGATGGCACAGTCGGTTACAGCAGCAGCTTCGGACTTCGAGAGGTCTGTGGCGCTGGTTCAAATCCGCAGCCGACTGATCAGAGAGGCGGACACTTTGCTATCCGTGTAGACACCCCGGGATTATGTATGTAATCAACAGATAGGTTTGCTTAAAAAGCAAATGGGGGTTACAGACTAAATACACACACAAAACAAAGCCACTACAACATCTAAAAAAACATAACAAACATCTCACACGTCTCGAACTCTCGACCTACCCGCGCAACAACTTCGCTGCTGGGAAGAAAGGGCGTTGGGTCTGGTATGATACATGTAACATACGCTACCGGGGTCTAAGCGATGTCAGGCAGGGCAGCCGATCGAGACTACGGTCTACCCTAAAAGCCAAATCAAAAGTCCTTCAAAGAAGGCATCGTGCTTACCCCATACAAAAATGGGAAAAAGCACGTTAAAAGAAGAAGAAGAAGATATATATATATATATATATATATATATATATATATATATATATATATATATATATATATATATATATATATATATGTATTTATATTTATATATATTACACTTAATCTATCTCTTGTGGCACTGTAACTTAATTACGGCAGCTGTGAAAGAAAGAAAATGTCCATAAAGGGTTCAGAATTTCCGATTGCAACGAACAGCTTTCGATGCGTGTTGATGCAGTTCCCAGCTATGATTAATCTTCTTTGATCATATTTAGGGAGGTACCCGTCGTAATGGCTAAGAATACCTTTCATTTCAGAAACATGAGGCAGGTGAATTTTTGTAAAATTTACGTTTTATTTATTCCATTTCTAAATTAGATATACTATTTTCGCGTCCTTAATAATCTCCCTAATCTAAACTAACAGCATTGTCAAGTTTCCCAAGTAAGTATCATCTCAGTAATTCTAGTTTTGGGCTTTTTCTCTCCCTCATAATTGTGAAATAAAACATAAGACCTACACACGCGCGCGCGTGCACACACACACACACATACTCATGTCAAATTCCCATCACCTCCTTCAAGAAGTAATGGTCAGCAATCGTTGGAATGGCCAGTTCAGTTACTGGTTCCTATTTCTTTCATATTTTCTTGTTTCCTTCCTAAGAGTTACAAGGTATTTTCCTCGACGTTAGGATTCCATATATCGTTCCAGTCTTTATTATATCTACACTTATGCCAGTACTCAAAAGGGCTTCGTTGACTTACGTTTGCTTTTCTGCTGGTAATCCAATAAGTTAGTCAACGTTCGGAATGATCACTACTTGGATGGGTGTCAGGCAAAGAATGCAAGATACCGTGGGTCCGTAAACCCCTAAAACATCCTGAGTACGAGCAGGCAAACACTTCTGGCGTCACTCAGTTTGAGTGGAAAAAATGTTTTCTGAAGATGAAAATGTATGCACAAGTGTGTGCATAAATGTATGTGTGTGTATAATTGGAATATTTTTATATGTACATGTATATATTTTCTTAAATCAGACCCCTTTGACCCTCTTTTGAAAGGGCACTGCCACCTGGTTTCTCAACAGTTATTTCCTCACTTAGCAGCCGTTGGATTTGTGAGCGATGGTCTGAGAGTGAACTCAGTCCTGGCAATTTTAAGACTCAGCACCTTACTGCTCAGACAGGTACCCACTTGTGTATCATTAGCTGGCAGAAACAGTTAAGCCGTGCTTCGATGAAAGCTAACAGACTAAGTGGGGTTGGCACTCGGGACACAAAGTGGAAAGTCTCTGGCGATAATACCAAGCTACAATGACTGTAAACATACATGCATACACACACATTTATATATATATATATATATATTATATATATATATATATATATATATATATATATATATATATATATATATATATATATATATATATATATATATATATATATATATATATATATATATATATATATATATATATATATATATATATATATATATATATATATGTGTGTGTGTGTACGTGTGTGCGTGTGTGTGTACCTGTGTGCGTATCTTTAATAATTTAGTGCTTCATTTCCACATGGCTGAAAAAGACCAAACTAACGAAAAGGACAAGTACAAAAGTAAACCTTAACAAAATATAAGAATGGGGAAAAACCCACAAAAAGAAAGGAGGCGAAATGCCGCCCTGTATAAATGAGACACCTGCCGAAGTACGCCATCTGCAGGATCCCAGATTAGTTTCCCACAGGGCGACGTCTTCTGAAAAATACGAACACATGAGAAATTGTTCTGAGCCAAGAAAAACCCAATTTAATACCTTGTCATCTGCTATCGTTGTTACGGCACTTTTTCCTTATCCCTTATATTTCGTTTCCATTTTTTTTTATATAAGAAGAAAATAATGCGATAAAATGCCAAATCACTTTCGTTCCGTATGGTACGACGTCGAGACAAATGTAAAGAATTCTTCAGCTTTTGCCAGACGAACTTTATTAGGAACGGAAAAATACTTTGGTACTTTTATGGTACACGAACTGTCAAAATGAATAGAATAAAATGAACTCAATGTTTTTCATGCATGCTCATATATATATAATTATATATATATGTATGCATGTATGTGTATATATATATATATAATATATATATATATTATATATATATATATATATATATATATATAATATATATATATATATATATATATATATATATATATATATATATATATATATATATATATATATATATATATATATATATATATATATATATATATATATATATATATATATATATATATATATATATATATACCAACTCTGGCAGTCAACTTTTTCTATGCTTTTCTAGATAAGTCACGTTACTTTCGAAATGCGTATGCTATTTCCAACCAAAATAAAAATGGACAGAAAAAGCTCATTTATATCCATATTTTTAACCTTTCCTGTCCAATTAAAACTGACATCTATTTTCAATTCAATTCAATTCAATGCAATTCGATTTAACTTCAGCTACTACTCCTATTTCTATGTCTATCAACTTGCTCTCGACTGTGTAGTATTACAACATAATCTAGCAGATCCTTTCCCTCACCAATTTGCGCAATCATACTCTTCAAATCCCTCTTTGGAAACACAGAATTTCAGCTTTTCAGCAGCTGCCTCGCAACTCATCTTTTCATCCCGTTACTTCCCACTTACATCTGGCGTCCTTTGTGTGACTGACCCATCGAGATGTAATACTGTTATGAAGATGACACCGTGATGTTATACCTAGTCGTTCCCCTAGGTCATTATTTTGAGCGCATGTTCTACCACATGCTCGTTTTGCTCATAAAAACTTGTAATCACTCAACAATTTACTTCGGTTACCTTACATTCTCAGTACTCTCCTTACTAATACCATAGATAAGGAAAGATATGGCGATACGTGGTATGAATAATTAATTCTGGCATTAGAGAGAGAGAGAGAGAGAGAGAGAGAGAGAGAGAGAGAGAGAGAGAGAGAGAGAGAGAGAGAAGCTCAAAACAGGAGGAAAATATAGAAAAAAATGAATGAAGGTATATGAACAGAATGGCAGTATCTGGCAACTAGAGACGTCACCTCTTCCGTCTTACGAACCAATCAGGAAGTCTTCAAATGAAACAAAACCCAAAAATTAAACTTGGGTAAAATGCCGTCAGCTACAGGGCGCTTGGAGTTTGTCAACGCTGGATCGTAAGGAGTTTGATGAGTACAATAAAAAATTTCATCACTCGACTTGAAGAAAATTCTACACTTACTTGATAAGTCATTTTTTTAAAAACAATCTTTATCAGCCTTCACGAATAGATGAAGATTATTTTTTGGAAAGACTACTTACTACAGAAAACGGGTAAAGAATGCGCCGAAGTTTCTTCGGCGCAATCGAGTTTTCTGTATAGCGTATAATGCTGTAGGAAATTCTCAGCCACGACCCATGAAACTTTCAACCGCGGCCCGGTGGTGGCCTGTGTTGTTGGCACCTATAGCGGTGCCAGACGCACAATCATGGCTAACTTTAACCTTAAGATAAAAACTACTGAGGCTTGACGGCTGCAATTTGGTATGCTTGATGATTGGCGGGTGGATGATCAACGTACCAATTTGCAGCCCTCTAGCCTCAGTAGTTTTAAAGATCTGAGGGCGGACGGGCAAACAACAAGCCATCTCATTAGTTTTCTTTTACAGAATAATAAAAATGGATATCTATCTGTGTTTACGATCGATACTTTAACACCGCTTTTTTGACTACACTTTCCTTGTTTGTGTTCTTTTCCTGATTTTTTGTGCTGTTCGTTCCTCTGACTCTGACACAGTCCTCTTTAACTGGTTATCACTTACTACCCCAAAAAGGCTTCTCCCAAAAACGATAAAAATAAGTCTTAAAACTACGTTACTGTCTCAGTTCTTCGACCAATGCTATGAAAAAAGTGGGCCAAAGTGAGAGAATCGTGTACCCCAATTGTCCTTAATGAAAGTAACTGCATTGGCTAATTACCGACTGACGTCCGCAAGAAAGGGACACAACAAAGGCAGTCTGGAGAGACCAACATTTTCACGGCTGGACTTTTCACCAGCAATTTCATCTGTATTACTTTCCTTTTTACGATTATCCTGGTATAAATATTTTGTGTAAGATTCTGTTAGTACAATTTCCCTTATATGATGTTAATGGCAGGAATTTCACTTTATTTATTTTCCGACGGAATCCTCTGTATAGAATATTCCTTGTAAGATTTTCCTGAGTTTCCTCCCATGAGTTTTCATCGTTAGATTTTCCTAATGGGATTTTCCTTGCAAGGTTTTCTTGACAATGAATTTCAAGTTTCAAATCGACTGAAAGTCATTTTAAATCAAGGTTTATGTAAGGTAGTTAACACTGGAATGACAGCACACAGACATTTTGCTAGAATGTGCAGATGGCGAAGTGACATTTCTTATTTATATATGGCTGTTTAATGTACTTAAAATGCAATGAGGCAAAAAGTTAAAGAAAGGACAGATGACGGTACAAAGTTGTGGGATACAAACTGCTGGTGAGTGTTATGGTGCTAAATGGAAACTAGCAAGGTGGTCCCATGAATGGAACATTTGATTCCTGTGGGAATTTGGAAGCGATTACATCAGATCATAGTTGTATGAGATGATATGGTCTACTGAAAAGAAGGGCAAAATTTCACTTGAAAGGGTAATGGTGAGAATCTAATGCTTTTCCATTGTTTCGATACTATCAGGGTGTGGAGAATCAAGAAATACCGGGTGACACCTTGTCACCTTTGGGAAATTTTTTAAACGACCGACAATAAAATAATCGTTTTTGGCACAGTTTTTAGATTGACTCTAATATCATGCAAATTTTTAATGTTTTTCTTATGAAATGTGTTTACCAAATAGTTAATAAACATTCAGAATGTGTTTGATATGCGTTAGAAATTATAATTATGAATTCAATAATTTACAGAACTACAGATTATAATTTTTCTTTTTCAGATTTTAAGATAAGTTGAAATTTATGAAGACGCTTGTAGTATAAGGATTACTTTTAAGTAATTGAGATGAAGGTTGGTTTATCAGTCTTTTTATAAATTATCATCTGTTTGTCCTTTAGTTTAAATATTAGTATATTGTTAAATATATCGCTGAAATAGGCTACATTTCTTCACCTTTCTATTTTATAACTTATTTCGTATATCAGCTGGTGAATTATTACCATACAATTTTTCATGAGCAACAAATTTCAGAGAAATATACAATTCTTTTCCAGGACGATGATTGTTTTTTTTTTAAAGATCATCCCTTTTGTAAAGGCACTTCAACTGACATTAAGGAAACATCAACAAATAGAATTATCAAAGCAAGTAAAAAGAGAGGTGATGAACTGTTTCAAAGCTTGGATCCAGATACAACAGTGGAATCTCACAAAGAATGTATATCAACTTATACATCTTCTCTGCATATCGTCCGATATTTACAGAAACATCAGAAGCATTTCCCCAACTTCCCCTAAGAAAAGAAAAGAAAGTAACGAGGCAATTCGTATTTAAAGAACATTGTATATTTTGTGGATATGACTGTCCAATTACACCTGATCCACGCCATCTAGAAAGGTGGGACAAGGCAACATTATGCCGCACATCAGACCGTGGTGATACAGAGAAAACTTTTAAAGAAGCTAAATTAAATGTTTGTAAATTGCGTAATGATCAGTGGGGCTTTGAAGTACAACTTGGACTAAGTCGAGCAACAGCAGATCTTCATTTTGCAGATGGGCGATACCACCGAAAATGCTATCCAAAGTTTCTTAAACCAAAATACTGTAAAACAGAGAGCTCTTCTTCAGATATGACTGACATGGATAATACAGCTGCACTACGTGCTTGTATAACTGAACTGAAAAGAGCTATTCCCAGACATGGAATTCAGTTAACCTTCATCAAGTTTATACTGCCCATGGTGAAAAGCTTCAGCGTCGTCAGTTTATGAACTCAATTATGGATATTTTAGAAAATGAGTACATAGTGCCGTCTGCTTATAGTTACGCTTGTATTATTTTCCATAAATCATCTGCAAGTCATCTCATAAAACTGTCAAAAGATGAAGACAATGATGATGTTCAAACAGCTGTAAAACTATTGCTTCCACCATTGTAAATGAATGCAAAGAGTATATATCAGATAAAGATCGCTACAAACGCCGTCTCAATAATGATATAGCTTCAGCACCAGTCAGTGAAACCTTGTCTTGTGTACTACAAAATACATCTAAAAATTAGATAAAGATGCACTGCCTTCAATAATGATAGGAAACATCATCACCAGCATTGTTACAAACACATACACTCCACAGCAAGTGGCCCTTGGGGTGTTGCTGCGCACTCCTTCCATGACTGATCCAATGGCTAATTTCAAAGCCTGTGCACCATACCATGAAGTTATAAGCTTCAAAGCATTTGCTGCTGCTGCCTGATACAATTCATGTCAGATAATTTTGATGCTAATATTAAATCACCAAATGGTCTAAAGACTACTCATGCTATTGCACTTCTAGCTACATTATGTGGGAGCACACAAGCAACTGACAAAGAAAGATCTTTTCAGGATGATGTGATACCTACACCGTCAGTGAATGACAGTGAATGTCATGTTGGTAATAACTTGGCCCAGTGCAGGAATTGTCAGTGACTATTGTAATGCTTTTGCTCATACATACTGAAAAGACTATATAAGCCTTTTCAGTATGTATGATGTATATCGTATTTTTCAGTATGTATGATGTATATTGTATTTTTCATCGATACAATGAAGACAGTATCGAAAAGGGCACAAGAGAGTCAAGAGCCAAGTCAAGTAGTAGAAAATACAAACTTAGTATGATCAGCCTTCTCCCTAGCCAAAGTGCGACTCTCTCTGTCACCAAAAACAAAATTCAGGTCGTTCAGTACATTATTCAGAGACTGACAGAGAAAGCTGTAGAAAGAAGTCACAAAAATAAGCTAGTGTTCACTGGGCCTTCTCCAATCCCCACTCTAATTTAAAATGGTCAAGAGGAATCACATGAGGACCTTCACAGCACTCACGAAGAAGCTGATGTCGTAATAATCCACCAGCTCCTCTATTCAATAAAGCCTGGAGTTGATAATATCATCATAATAGTGATGATACAGATGTTTTTGTACTTTTATTACACCATTACCGCAAGCTTAACCTAAACTGAACAGTAATGATGGAAGCTACTTCTGGGGGACGAGTCAAATAAACATCAAAGTTACTGTTGAAAAACACCACCCCATAATTTCAAACATTTAGCAGCACATGCTTTATCTGGTTGTGACACAACATCACAACTACATCGAATAGGAGAGGAAACTGTTGTAAATGTTTTAAGACAAGGATACCAGATTACTGAGCTTGGTGATATCAATGCAAACTTGTCAGATATAATACAACAAGCAACTGCATTTATAACACGCTGCTACGGCATAGTGTCAAAAGCCTCTGACACTATGACTGACATTAGGTATGCAGTATGGCAGAAAAAATGTTCTCCCCATAAAGTTGCAGGAGCTCCCAAATTAAAGACACTGCCTCCAACAGCAGCCACATATAGATACCATGTTTACCGGTGTCACCTAAGGCTGCCCATTGGAAATCTGCTGATGAAGCCCATCCACCCGTTATGGACCCGACAGACTATGGGTGGGAATTTGACCCTACTCATAATTTTCTAGTCCCATTTACCACATCCAAAGGAGTATCTTGTGCTCCAGAATATATTCTGCAGCTTATTAAATGTTCTTTTGCTATCGAAGGGAATACATGTGGAAGTGCAAATTGCAGCTGAGTGAAGGCATCTGTAGCATGTATCATGTTATTGTTTTGTCAATGTAAAAGTTCAGTAGAGTGTTTGAACAGATTCACGAAACTGATGAAAGATAGAAATGAAGAAGAAGAAAGAAATGAAAAAGAGGCTATTCTTAGAAACATTTTATGATAGCTAGCTAAATACAGTACCCATCTTTCACAGTTTGTGCGGTGTAATAATGATAACTATCTACATCTTTAATTGATTTTCATGAGGCTTTTTTCTGAATATTAGTAATATTCTTATCAATGACGACCATGTTTTTTTTTCGAATAACAATTAATAAACCTATTTATCTGTTCGAAAGAAGAGATTAATAAAAATATCAGGCGGAAGTATAAACTTGTACAGATTTTTTGTTCAGAAATACCTAAATCTCAATTAATGCATGGATAATTTTCCCCAAAGGTGATAGAGTGTCACCCGGCAGTTTTTTAATTGTTATACCCTATAGTATAAAATGCAAAGAACCTTGGATTCTCAACATTACCACTTTATGTGGTATTTTTAGTACACTAATAAGTGAGTGTCAGAATAAGTGAAGCAAGGATGGCAACGGGGGTGGGGGGGGGGTGTTTGCAAAAGACTGGCAGGAGACTTGGAGAGTCTTTGAAAACGAAAATAGAATGTGTGAATGGATTATTGAGCCATCTCTCCTTTGTGAGAGTGAAGTGTTTATGGCAAATGTGAACGAAAGAAAAAAGGCTGAAGCTAATGAGGCAGTTTATTCGTGTGTGGTATATGTAGTATAAGATTATTGAACAGGTGGAATGTGGAGATATGAATATGAAATGGTAAAAAATTTGGCCTAAATGGACTGATCAGTATATTTTGAGACGCTCTGGGTATGTCGAAGGAATGGAGGACGACAGATTGGTGAAAACAGTTTGTAATTGGAAATATTAGGAGAGAGGACGAAAGGAAATCATTAGAAAGCACTGGATAGATGTCATGAAAGGTGTGTGGGGAAATAATGACTCTAATCTCCAAGAAACTGGACAGCACGTACAAGATGGAGGTGAATGGCGTAGAGAGAGAGAGAGAGAGAGAGAGAGAGAGAGAGAGAGAGAGAGAGAGAGAGAGAGAGAGAGAGAGAGAGAGAGAGAGAGAGAGAGAAAACGTGTATTTAGGGATTTAGCGTGGTGGTAATGGTCCTTTTCTGTGTATGAAGCAGTCAATGATGCGGAAATTTTCTGCACAGGCATTTAATCTGAGACACAGTAAGATATGGAAGTGCTGGGAGTGGTGTATTGATTATTTCCTTGGAGTCGCCCATATCAAAAGACTCGTTTTACAAAAAATGACAGATTGTTAAAAAGGAGCAAGCCACAGAGTACGTAAATGGGAAGAGTTTTGGAGTTGTGAAATGGACACGAGGTCAAAGGCAGTAAAAACTTGACTACTGTGTTGTCGTGTGACCTCAGTCTGCTTGATGGAGGTAAAGAGAATTCGTATAAAACGCTTGAAAAGAAAGAGATGAAGCTAATGAAGTGAGGTGCATGGGACTTCTGGCAGAATGGTTGACATAGAGGAGACAATAATGTTGTTTATTGAACTGGTTTAGACTTGTGGAGAAAATAGAAGTTAGAGTGATACTGTGAGTTCCTACAACAAATATTTCGGGAGGTATCAGGAGAGGATGGCCAGAGGGACCTGAGGTAAAATGAGAAAGCAGATGATACTGAAAACTGCATAAACGAGTAGAAAAGTGAAATCAAGATAAATATGGAATGTAACTATCTAAGCAAAGTGGGGGACATCGTCTTGCTCATGAGGCTCCTGTGTATGCTTATTTAGTTTTGACTGGCGGAAGTTTAATATATACTATATATACATATTTATATATATAGTATATATATAAATATATATATATATATATATATATATATATAATATATATATATATATATATATATATATATATATATATATATATATATATATATATGTATATATATATATATATATATATATATCTTTTTCTTTTACGTGCTTTTATTATATATATTCTTTGAAGGACACTTTGGGGTAGACCTGTGGTCTCGATCGGCTGCCCCTGCCTATATATATATATATATATATATATATATATATATATATATATATATATATATATATATATATATATATATATATATATATATATATATTGCAATGGATGGGACCTCGTTTCCAAGCCACCTGTGTCTGTTTTACATCTGTAACGTAGCTGAAAGAAATAAAATTAATTTTAATTGTTTTAATTACTAGAACTGTCGGTTTCCACTCGCCCCTTCATAAACTCTCTCCTTCATTCCCCAAAATGGTTAAGCTTAACCCCTCTCTCTGTTCAAAGTGACTGCCTTAAGGCCTTGTTTCAGATGACCTTCGAAGATGCCTTCCTCGACGGCGCCAGACAACGGGCAAGGGAGGGGTCAAAAAAGAGAAAGTTGGTGCTGCGCCCTATCCTTAAACCCTCCATGAGGGTTAACTGATGCCATGCAGCCTATATAGAAAATGTGGCAAAGACTGACCTTTGCGCCACCTATGTCCTATGTCCTCAACCTTGTGTGTCCCTTGAACCTTCCACGTGTTCGACCCCGACGCTCGAACCAGTATACTTTGTAGTGGCATTTTAAATCCCTCCTCCATTGCAAGTGCCCTATCAAATGAGGACACTGTCATCTTGAAGGTAATGAGCCAGAATAAGGTTTCTTAGTCAGTCACAATTCCTGTTATTTCTGTGTCTAATTTTTCATTTATTTTCCATTGCGTGATCACCTTCAGTAATTTGTGTTGAAGCATTCGCGTTAACGTAATTATGCATTTAGTGTTGAATTGAGTTACGTGGTACCATCTGTGCATTTTCCTCAGTTTGAGCGTCTCATTATTCTTGCAAGTAGCCATGTTGCATATTTTGAAGATAGGCCTCGACTGTGGAATCTCTCGGCTCTGTCCACATGCATTCCCCCATCTACCCGCCACTGCGATGTTTCCTGTTATGAAGACATCATTGGCGTAGAATATTTATCTGTGTAAGATTCATTATTTTAGCAGGCCTTATTTATTACCTGCCCAGAAATTCGTCATCTTCTGATCTGTGTTTGTTATGTAAATATAATTAGTTAAGAGAACCCTTGAGTTTACGTATTTTTCCCTCACATGAAGAAGGCCCTAAGCCACCGATTTTCCCTTGTTTGTCTACGAACTGTCCTAATATTGAGCCATATGTGTAATAAAAATAAAGAACTCCCTGCGTTCATCCGTTGCCGCCCAGAACCAAGTAAGTATCCTTCGGACATTCATAGAAATATATATATATATATATATATATATATATATATATATATATATATATATATATATATATATATATATATATATATATCTATATATATATATAGTATATATTAAACTTTCGCTAATCAAAACTAAGTAAGCATAAATAGAAGCCTCATGAGTAAGACGGTCTTCCCCACTTTATTTAGACAGTAACAGTAACATTCCATATTTATCTTGCTTTCACTTTTCTACTCGTTTATGCAGTTTTTCAGTATCATCTGCTCTCTCATTTTACCTCAGGTCCCTCTGGCCATCCTCACCTCATACTTTCTAAAACATTTGTTGTAGGAACTCATATAGGAACTATATATATATATATATATATATATATATATATATATATATATATATATATATATATATATATATATATATAAGATAAAAGACCCATAAAACACTATTTAAACGTTGCAACGTTCAAATAGTGTTTTATGGGCCTTTTTATCTTCATATTATACTGTGGTATTACAGTAAAAGACATTCATATATATAAATTTTTAAAGTTCTTACATGGCCTACTTACTGTATTCCTTGTTCAGGGGTCCAATCTGGGGTCTAGCTCGTAAACAGGGGGAGGCTTACTAATAAACCTTGAAATTCTGACTGCAATTGCTAGGTCAGGCAGGAAACTTAATAGAAAAAACAGTTGGGCTGAGGGCCATACTTCAACAAGGGACTGTTGCAGATAAACACTTAGGTTTACTTTGAATGGAATATATTTACAATTAAACACATCAATCAACTGGGGAATGATAGGCAAATACAAAAGGGGCTGCCACGTGGTTAGTTATGCTATCACTGTTAAAAATTGAACAGTCTATGATTAATCCTCTTGAAAGGGATACTGAAGAATTGATTGCAGTGGTCTTTTCACTGTAAGAAGCACAAGACAAGTTGATGTTTCCACAGCCGATGTACCGTCTACAATTTGATAATGCCAGTGGCTAAACAAGGATAATTATAACGATGTTGGGCGAATTGAGGGTTGCACAGAGGGTGCCAAGAAACTCGATTCTGGTACGATATACTTGCATTAAAATTCTCACTGAGTTAAGTGATCAGGTCTTTGTGATAACTCGCACTTCAGAAAAGAAAATGAGAGTGCAATGGGTGATTAAAGATATGTGACTGCTGATAAAACCTCTAGTCTGGACGTTACCCTCTAACGGAGCGATGGAGGCGCCTTGTCGAATTTCACCAGTTCTGGAGGACTGCGTTTAATGGGAAAATGCACAGGTAATGCGACTGGGTGGTCGCTCAATAAGGAGTATGCAAGGGGTAGTGTGCCGGTCTGCTAATGGGGTGTTTCTGAGAGCGATGACCTCTGTTTCTTGTCTTATATGACCTCGGGGGCTTATTTTCCTGCTCCTTCCAGAGGTCACTGGGATTGCAAGACAGCGGTTCAGTCACTTCATTACCCATGATCACCAGTTTTTATGGGGAACTCAACCTTTCTGGTGGACTTTCGGCAGGCTTCATCTCCATTCACCTTTTATCTGAAAAGAGGTAATTCCAGCAGTCACCAGGTCTTTAGGAAAGATAAACAGATGCACCAAAAAGGGAATCATGGAGAGAAATTTACATAGGGGTTGAGTTTCTCATGCCCTCCTCAGTTAGGTAACAGTACGAAATTACATTATTTTGGGTTGCAAGGCAGTTTGGAGGTTTAGGTTTGCTTTGGAAGTGGTTTCCCACTTAACAGCTCCCCCACAAAGTTGACAATTGCACCTTGAATTGGGTGGAAATGTCAACAACTAAGTGAACTCAACTGAACAAACTGATAACTCTCTACTTCCCTTTTGTGGTAACATTACATTTCGGAAAGAAGTAATTAATGCTGCAAGTAAATCAAAAGCAAAGTACATCTCACTGATTTTTAAATTGGACGTTATGTAGTTTACGTTACGATGCAAGTTAAAGTCATATACCTCTCATGTTATTACGTTAAAGCAGCATTATAGCAAATAAAAAATTTAAATGTCTATGAATTAATATTTCAAGAATCTAGGTAACAACACGGAGAACAATAATAGGATTAGTACGGCATTAAAACTTCTGGTTAGACATGCACTTAATCAATAAATTTACTTTGACAGTCCAATGTCATGCTGTTAGGGTGCCTTGAGGAGGCATTACAGTGAAGTATTCATGGGCTTAGGGTAGGTGATGCCACAATACTTGTAAACGTCGGCACGGTGCCAGATGTGGCACTAACAACACGGGTCCCTTGTGGCACGAAACTAAGTACACCAAAGGACAATCAAGTATGTAAAGTACATGGGTTTTGCGAGTCGCAAGTAAAATAAATTACAGATGCAAGAGTAAGTAAAAGTTATGATTAATATACCAGAAATACATTTCTTAGCCTATGAAGGCTGGTTAGGTTCATTCTTTAGCCCCATAGGGCAACAAAAGGCAGCCAGAGGGCACGAACCCTCTGGCACGAGCAACTGCCAATGGCGGTGGTACCGGCACTGTGCCAGGTGTGGCACTCATGTGGTTAGGCTGAAAGGCTCTGTTATATTCAGTTTAAAAGTTACCATGCCATTGTATGCATTAAGTAGGAAGTCAGAGGACTTACGGTATAAAAAAAAATCTGGCGATTGCACTCTCTGCACTGGCAGACTGGGAAGCAAATTAAGATGAGGAGCCATTTATAGGCTTATACAAAGGGTTCATGAAGGGGCAAGATTGCCAGGAAAATATCAAATTAGAAGATTAGAAAGAGAGAGAGAGAAATGATCAGAGTGGTAGAAGGAAACATTACAAAAAGAAATTAAGTCACGCAGCTGTGAGAAGAATAAACAGGGGAAGATACCCGGCACCCTCCTCTGGACAGAGGTGCCAAAGTTCTTCGTAAGATAAAGGTGAGGTACTGTGCCAGAGGGCACTAGTGTGAGGAGAGCTCAACAGTTCTTATTGGGATATCTGGAATTATCAGTGCCCATGACCTTTCTTCGGTGGACCTCTTGGTAGGGGAATTGGTGGAACCAAGTCCGAGGGAGACAGAAGTGCACCTGTCCCGGTTTCTTTGATAGCCGAAGTAGGGGCATTCGTTACAAGCTCAACTACTAGTCGTCACAGTTCCTTGAATTCATCAGCCAGTTGTGATATTGCAGAATCCTTATTTGTGGTTTTGTCTGCAGAGGACTGGGAAGGAGGAGAAAAGGTCGTGGTGGGCATGAGGGGCTTGCAGGTTGTCATGACCAGCTCAGGCACGGGTTGTGAGGCTGCACCTCTGGGTGAGCTTCGCTGCGGTTAGAGGAATCTGGAGGGGACCAGAGTATATTGTGGATTGGTTCCTGCACTGGCACTGGTAGCAGTGCCAAGCCAGAGGGGGAGAGGCAACCTGGGCTGGGATCCCTTGGAGGAAGATTCAGAGTGCGCTTTAGCACTGGCACTGCGGCAAGGCCTGGCACTGGAATGTGATTTATCAGGGGCTCGACAGTCAGAGCCTTGCACTGCTCAGGGCACTCAAGTGGCACTGGCAGCAGGTTTAAGGCAGGTCCTTGAGGACTCTTGGGTTTTGATTTATTTGTTGAGGGGTTAGGAGCCCTGGATTTCTGTAACTTAGAAGGGGACCGGAAGTCCTGCCCCAGGAGGAGTCATACCTCCAGGAAGGTAAGTAGCCACTGCAAGAGTGCAGATTTTTGATCTTTGAGGTCTTGTGACCCTTGGCTTAACAGTGGGGAGAATCATCTTCATTCGATTGATACTCTCCATTGTAATAAATTTACGTCTGTCAATGGTGGCCCCACAGGGGAGCTTATCTTCTCTTATGAGGGAGATTTGCACGCCAGTGTCATCGAATGCTGTGACCTGGTGGGTGGGGTAGCTACCTCTGGGAGGTGCCACAGATATAGGGCCTTCGGCTGGAGGGTCTAAGGTTTTTGGATTTGTCACTGCCAAAGCCATGGCGGTTGGTTTTGTTTTACTTGGGCACTTTGTCCATAGAGCAGAGTGTCCTTGAACCTGACAAGCAGTGCAATAATTTTTGCTGTAATCTCAGTGTGACACTGTCCCATTGGAGGGGGCAGGTCCTTTGTTGTTCATTCATGAGCCAGGCATGGCTCGGTTTGGAATGATCTCATTGGGGGACTTAGCGGGAGTTTCTGGCTGAGTCTCAGCCTTTGAGCGGCACTATTCTGTGGAGTGCCTGGATTTTTTACAATAGCTGCTCATGGGCTTCTTGTGAGGGTGCCCATTCTTAGGCAGAGGCTGACCAGAGGTAGGGGAAGAGTGCCAGGAAGAGGCTGTAGGATGGTAAGTGTCCCAGTGATCTGCCAAACGGCAGCACTCATCTCGTGTCGGAGGGTTCTTGTCGCACAGGTAAGTAGCGAGAACCAGAGGGGCGTAGTGTAGGAAGTCTTCGAGCTGAAAGGTTCTATTATCTGCTCTGCAGAGGTAGCATTGCCGGACTCTAGCCACCGTTTGAGCGCTCAGGACTTATGGCATGCCCAGTCGGCCCATGTTTGACCTGCCTCCTTTGGGTGTCCTCTCCAACGTTGTCTCCATCTTTCGGGGTTGAACTCGTAGGCCTTAATTATGGCCTTCCGGACCTCCGCAAGATTTCCATGGTCTGCTAACAGGACGGAGCAGAACGCCTTCTGGCCCTTTCCTCCAGATGTTTTGACAGCAGCATAGAGATTTCTGCGGGCTGGGGCTTGAAATTCCTGAGGACCTCATTCATTTGGTCGAGCGAGGCCTCAAGCTCCGGGTCATTCCATTTTGGCGTCATGGAGCTGGCGGCAGTGATAGAGGACGGTGGAGGCGTGGCTGCAGGGCTACAGACCCCTTGGGCGGCCAAGGCAAGTTCTTGGGCTCGATCCCGGTCTTCCTTAGCTAACCTGTCTTGCCTCTCTCCTTCTTCCTGCTCTAACCTGTCTAGCCTGGCTTGTTCTCTTTCTTGCCTCTCTCGTTCTCCCTTGGCTTCTCTTTCTTGCCTCTCCCTTTCTTCCTTGGCTTCCCTTTCTTTCTCCTTTTTATCGACCCAATCTAGCAGTTATTGGCCCTTGAGCCCCATGGTTTTCCCAGCATTGACTAGGGCTGTGATTTCGTCAGAGTAAGAAGCCATATTGCCGAGGCGTCGAGGGAAGTTTTCCTATTACAGGGAGCAAGCTATATTATCCCAACTAAGGGTAATTCGCAGGTTCAAAGGATGGTCTTTATCTGAGTTGTTCGGAGAACGAGCTCTTGGATTAATTATCTAGTAGCTTGAAGAGTGTAAGGAGTTCTTAGGTGAACGTAATTTATAGACTGTTCGAAGAATGGCTCTTAAATGAAGGTAACTAGTAGCTTGAAGAGCATAATGGGTTCTTAGGTGAACGTATTTAATAACTGGTTTGAAGAACGTGCTCTTAAATGAAGTAACTAATAGCGTGAAGAGCTTAATGATTTCTTAGATGAATGTAATAAATAAATGGGTTGAAGAACGTGCTCTTAATGAATTTAATTGTTAGCTTGAAGAGCGTAATGGGTTCTTGAACGTAAGGTTCTTAATTGAACGAATTGAAGGGATCCTTAGAACTTAAAAATGGAATATCTCTGCGAAAGATCAAAGTCAATTACAAACAAAAATCACCTGTGACTTTTATTCTACTTTGCAGATTTAATATGCTGAGAATATCAGTCATAATTTTACTTTCTAAGGAAAGGATATTAAGCAGCATATAATGCTGCTTAATATCCTTAATTGGTGAAGGTTCATAAGGGAACAACTCTAACGTGTTCTAGGACGTAAATGAACAACTCTAAGGGGTTCTCAGGACGTAAGGTTCGTAAGTGAACGACTCAGGCGTGCTCTAGAACGTAAAGGTTCGTAAGTGAACGACTCTGGCGTGTCCTAGAACGTTAATGAAAAAGTTTAAGATGCTCTGAGAATGTAAATAAGGTTCGTAAGTGAATGACTCTGGCACGTCCTAGAAC
Organism: Macrobrachium rosenbergii; assembly: GCF_040412425.1. Taxonomy (NCBI): domain Eukaryota; kingdom Metazoa; phylum Arthropoda; class Malacostraca; order Decapoda; family Palaemonidae; genus Macrobrachium; species Macrobrachium rosenbergii. The sequence goes on from NC_089748.1 coordinate 15,156,346, forward strand.
TTTAGTGAAAGAGTTTAAGATGCTTTGAGAACGTAAATAAGGTTCGTAAGTGAATGACTCTGACGTGCTTTTGGACAAAAAAGGGAAAATTCGCAAAGGAATTAATATAGTGTGCCCATAGAACGTGGGCGTTCGTAAGCGAACAAATTTATTATGCCGAGAAACACCTGTGGTTGGAGCAGATGAGCGTACGCTGGGGAACAAGTTTCGGTAACACACGTCCTTACTTGGCAAAATAACTGAGCTGCCCACAGTACGAAGGTAACCAAATGCAAATAATAAGACGCTGTTATAAATTTCAGCGTCGAGGCGAAGTAAATAAATCCTCCCTGACATGACGAGTACAAAATGCTTACAGCTAACATGCATGGGTTGAATATTTTTCTTACGGTCAAGTCCGCAATGTATTTACTCTATTTAAATATGAAAGTTGCCTGACTGGCCCGTGCCTGAATAGTATGGTTACTGACACAATGGTTGCACTCATGTAGTATTTGATGAGGGGTGGGGGGGGAGGTGGCGGGCAGCTGATACCTCTGGGTGAGGACCTAGGGAAGAAGTGATACCTATTTCACATACTCCTCAGTGGCAACCGCTGTTCAGTGCCTGTGAAATATGTAAAATGGCTTTTCTCATTCGGAGGTCAGGCATCGAGGAACACTGTCAGGATTCGCTGTATTTCTCCAGAATGCGATGTGGAAAGCTTTCTACCGCTAGTCAAGGAGTAATTGCTTTTCATCAAGGCATATCGTGTTTCCTACAGTGAGCTGTGAAATGACCGGTACTGGGAATCTGCAAAGGATTCATCTGTTTTCTACATAAAGTAGAGATGCCATAGGATCTTGGCTAGCTGACAGAGAAGAGAATGCGGAAGGGCCCATCCCTGGTAAAAATAAACCCCCATTCGATGACGCCCCATTGGCGAGGATGCTCTAGGGTGAGATCATTTATGATCAACAAAACAAAATCTTCTACCTATCTATCTATCAATCTATCTATATATATATATATATATATATATATATATATATATATATATATATATATATATATATATATATATATATATATATTTAGTAAACCCCCATATTCGTGGGGTGCTAAAATCCGTGAATACTTAAAACCTCTCTAAAAACCTTAGAACTGCCTATATTGATAGTTTAAACACAAAAACCCTTCTAAAAATGCTTATACCTGAGTATTTTAATTGTTTTATCACAAAAAGCGCATTTAGTCATGAAAATGATATGAAAATACAGTAATTAGTGAATATTTCTCAGTGAAAAATACTGCGAATGGGCTAATTTTCCACAAATAATGGGTAGATACGTTCCACAGAGAAATCCACGAATACGTGAGTCCGCGAATGGTGAGACCACAAATACGTGGGGTATACTGTGAGTATATATATATATATATATATATATATATATATATATATATATATATATATATATATATATATATATATATATATATATATATATTATACTGTTGTAATTTTAAAACTGGGGTCTTGCTAGATCAATGGGGTATACTAGGAGATATGCAACTTACCTTAATTACCACAAAAATCTGGACTCTGGCCTTGGGGACAGCTAAAATTACAAACAACAAATACACCTGAGAGGTTACTTCAGGGGAAGTGATTAGAGAAACTCTGGGGTTTAACTTAATTCATTATATTTACAAAAGAAAACACGTCAAAAGTATGATAGCGTAATTCTGGGGGTAATGAGGCAAAAACACATGAAGGGAATTTCCTGTAGGGGGCAGATTTTGGATCCCGCTTCAAAGTTGTTGATAAAGAAGCAGCGAGGGCCGCTATGCACACAAAGTGACACAGTTCCACAGATGGGTAGTCATTAGTCATTTCCTGCAATCGAACACTTACGGTTACTTAACTGGGACTAACACTGTAATGAGGGAATCGACGAATTGCATGGAAGATGCCTAGACTGGACTCGATTCCTGTGGCTCGAACATCAAGCCATTATGTTACTCTTCTCGTAAATGCTTTGCAAATTACACAGCACAAAACATAAGCAATACAGGTCTCACTATAATTATATCACACTATGAAAGGCAAGGAAACACAGTTGGAGAATATCAGGGAACGTGGTTGATGAAAAACCTTAAATCCTGGAACATTACCTTTCTTTAGGAGCTGAAGTTCCCTTCTTATGGGGGGCCAGCGAAGGAGCGAATTAATTCACATCAAAAGTTACTTTTCCTGCCAGCCACGTGTTTGAAATAGGCAGTGGATAGAGCAAGGGACGGAGCTCAGCGTCGGAAGTTACAGCTTTTCTTCCTGGATGGTGTTGTGATCACTCTGCCCACGTGGGAACTGCGGGGCCGCATGGTTTCAAATTCAAAATGGCGGAACGCATGTGGTCCGCCTACCAGCTGGCCTGCCTTGTGCGAAGGTTATCTCTTGGCAGGGGTCTGCACCTGGAATTAAGAGATTTCCGACAGCACATTGGACAAGAAGGGATTTAAAGGGGTTTCCCCACCAAAAAGGCAGTGGGGAGGGGCTTCAGGGGCAAATATCTCACAGTGGATCATACTAAATTTGCCTAATTTAATTGCTTAGTCCTTTTACTTTAAATTTAGTGCAAAAAACGTGGCATAGGAGGGAATATTCTTAATAATACATATATACGGTATACTGTATATGTATGTATGTATATATATATATATATATATATATATATATATATATATATATATATATATATATATATATATATATATATATACAGTATATATGTGTGTATCATGGATTTTGCTTTGAAATTTTGTTTCTCATAAAATCAAATGCGGTGCGACGAAGGACCCAGTTCACGACTGGCAGCCGCGTTGAAACAGGGAGTCCTTCAACTGCCCTCCTGCCTCGCACAGAGTAGAGCGTGCCTCTCGCTAGGATGTGTATATTTTTGTTAAAAGCAATTCCCTTAGTGGCATCAGTAAGTTTCTTACAGGCACAGACTTGTACCCGAAACAACTCCCTGAAATGGTTAAGCTTTTAATCACTTGACCAACCAGTGCCCAGACCTCAAGGTCATTCCCCAAACAAGTTGATATAAATAGGTTGAAAGGCCAGATTGGGGTAGATTACAGTTTTGTATGCTGGGCCGGCTAACTCATTCTTCCCAACCCGAGATCCCTCCGCCAAGGTAAGTAGTTCTACCTAAACAGCTGACGACCAACGACCCGAAATGCCCTGAGTCCTACCGACCCGACCCGACATGCCCCGAGACCTACCTTGCCCCGCGACCTTCCTCAGTCTCTTCCGGGTTCAAGCCTTGCAAACATGGCTACTTTCGTGTCGTATCCTACCCACGCGGAATTTGCATCTAAGAATCCAGTGACCCTTATGGACTTAGGCATTTTGTGCCACGAAGAGCGTTCGTTGCTCGTTTACTTAATGAAAAGTGGCCTACTTGGCGATTTCAGCGGGACTTGTGGAAAGTGTGACGAAGGCACCGTCGTCCCTGATCAAGCATGGCCAAAGCTTCATTTGGCGATGTAACCTCCAACGATGTCGGAAAATAACATCCATCCGGACTGGCTCATTCTTTTCGGGTTCCCACCTTTCTTTCAAGAGCATTTTGGTGCTGATTCACAGCTGGATCCATGAACTTCCCCAGAAATATGTCCGGATGACTTTGGATATTGGGTCTCCCAATACCTTAGTAGACTGGTTTAATTTCTGCCGGGAAGTTTGTATCGATATTTTGATTCAGAACAACCGGAAAATCGGGGGGCCAGGACACATCGTGGAAATTGACGAATCCAAATTTGGAAAGAGGAAATTCAACAAAGGCAGACGTGTCGAAGGTTGTTGGGTTCTCGGCGGGATTGACCACGAAACAAAAGAAACATTCTTTCAAGTTGTACCAGACCGATCCGGAGAAACATTACTTCCAATTTTAATTGAAAACATACACCCAGAATCAACGGTAATTTCAGATTGTTGGAAATCATACCACACTTTAAATCACCATTTCAAAACACACCTTAACATCAATCACACATTACATTTTGTTGATCCCGACGATACAAGCATACACACAAACACAATAGAATCCACATGGCGGGTGTTGAAACGTAATGTTTTGCCTAGAAGCGGTACCGTAAAAACCATGTATAATTCATATTTTTCTATGTATTGCATTAAAAAACGTTACTTAACTAATGTCCCTTGCCCCTTTAAAGCTTTTCTCGAATTAATTAAACGTGCATATTCCTTGAATAGAGCCGTTTCAACACCCGCCAAAATGCGGTCTAATGTCGCCGAAACACAACAATCACGGGATGCAGCCATCTAAACGGATTGGTCAATTACACGAGGTCCTGTTCCCCCAGTTCCAGTTGTCCAGATCCCGCCGAAAGCCAGTGCCCCAGCGCCAAAACGAAGAAGAATGGAGCCACCGAAACCGGCCAGTACGGATTTCTCAGACGATTCCGACTTCGAGTGAGGTACGTGCAATTTCGAATAGTTATACGAGTATATTTACTAATTTCACGGCCCATCTGGGGGGGTCCGGGGCGGGCGAAGCCCCCCCGGCCAGGTAAGGACACGCCGTCCTGTGTTAGGTTAGGTTGGTTTCGTTAGTTTTGGTGGCGACCTAAGTCGGTGGGGGGCTTCGCCCCCCGGCCAGGTAAGGGCACGCCGACCTAGGTTCGGTTAGGTCGGTTTCGTCAGGTTGCGTCGCCATCTTGTTGTATCCGTCCGCCGGTACCCACTGCCACCTGGTGCTGGGTCTCGGCTACGAAATCGGCAGCCGAAACCCACAGCATACGAAACTGTAACCGCGCCCCAGATTGTAAGTCAGAAGTTGTTTGAAAATGCCATAAAAGGCAAAACAGTTGTCATGGCGAAATCAATAAATGGAAGAAGGAAGTCTGCGTATTTTTCACCAGAAATTGACGAACAACAATAAAAAAAACTCAGATGGTATGAAGATACCAGCAAGAAACTTACAGCAATTGCTTTTAATGAAAATTGTATCAGAGAAAAACTATGCCCTAAAAGTATATATATATATACATACATATATATATTTATTTATATATATATGTATATATATATATATATATATATATATATATATATATATATATATATATATATATATATATATATATATATATATATATGTGTGTGTGTGTGTGTGTGTATATAAATGTATGTATATAAATGTATATATATATATATATATATATGTATATATATATATATATATATATATATATATATATATATATATATATATATATATATATATGTATATATTATAAATATTACATTATCCGTTCGACCTCTTTTCCTTGCTTTAATCGAATATCCAGTTCTAGAGTCAGGTAGATCCTTAGCTAGTTGCATTGCAAAGGCAAAATTTGTTCAAGGGAAAATAGTAAAGAAATCAAGTCGAACAGCTTACTTAGTACAGACCTTCACGCCCGTAAGGGAGTGAAGGCCTTTTTAAGGGGGGAAGCTATTATAAATATATTATCTGTTCGATCTGTCTTCCTTGCTTTAATCGAATATCAAAAGATTTATCTTTGTTAAAGTAAGAGGGAATACCATGTAGGAAGAAGCAAGTGAGCAGGATGTTTTGAATATATCCCAACCGTCAAAAGAGGTAGGAATTTTAGTTTAGAGGGATATTAGACAGGATAGGTTTTGCTAGGACCAACCTTAGATAGACTGTACCTTAAGCTCACTTTTCTGACCTTTGTACTGGCGAGTTTTTTGTTATATTTCAGATGCTACCAACGCCCACGCCAAGGCGGTTTGGGGGAGGAGTTTGAAACAAACACCCAAGCCACTGACCCAGCTTCGGGAGAGTCTTAAAGCAACCACGAGAGAGGCAACAAGCATATATATATATATATATATATATATATATATATATATATATATATATATATATATATATATATATATATATATCTATCTATCTATCTAATTATCTATATGTATATATCTAACTATCTATATGTATATATATACACATATATACACATATATATACACACACACATATATATATGTATGTATGTATATATATACACACATATATATATATGTATGTATGTATGTATGTATATATATATATATATATATATATATATATATATATATATATATATATATATATATATATATATATCACAAATGCGTATGATCTAAGTTATTCCATGTCGTTATGGTAAAGAAAATATTGCGACTTGAGCTTAACCACGTATTTTGTGACACCTCTGCCTTCTAAAGCAGGATGTATTCTTTGAAAAATAAGACGAATTTTCTAAGAATACAGGAAAGCCCTTTGTTTATCAAACAAGGGTTTCTCGGAGAAAAGGAGACGTAAGTAATGCAATGAAACTGGCAAAAACTTCATCTCTCCTCGAAGCTTCGCATTCTCTCTCTCTCTCTCTCTCTCTCTCTCTCTCTCTCTCTCTCTCTCTCTCTCTCTCTCTCTCTGTCTTTCTTCACTTCACCTTTCAGTTTCTGAATGGAACTCCTCAAGAAAAATAAAGTGTGAAACGTCAAAATTTTATTCAAAATGGCTCAGCAACACACGCAATGGCAAGAGTACATGTACAGCTAATAAAACCTGGTTGTGCCCTATACTAGAAACAAAAGGAATGGCATCTTGTTTGTTTAGATGGATAACGCTGAATGATTCACCCAACAATAATGCAAAAGATCAATCCACAAAAACGAAGGTAAACATGCCGTCAATAAAAAAATGAAGCTTAGAGCAACAATCAACTGTCATGAATGAAGTCGTCAAATATTGCAATAATTATTGATATAAAACAGAACACTAGTCACATTCAGAAGAAGCAGCGATTCCATAACTTTTAAAGGAAAAGTATGGCTTTCAAAAGAAGTATAAGAGGTAACATTAAACCGTACAGTGTAATTAATTTATCTATCAACAGTGTAAAAGAGACCAGACTACATATACGAACGTTCAAGAGGGAGGACTCCAAATTACGCATAACAACGAAATGGCCAGACCGTATTCCTTACGTTTTAAAATCGCCAGATTCTGAAACTAAAATGACAAGAAGGATAATTATATGGATTCAAAGAACAGTTTTAATACTTGTCTTAGCAGTTAAGAAAAGAATTGACTCTCCTGCCTATAATCTTTTCCCATAAATATTTTAGGCAAAGGAAAAGATAGTGGCGGGATAACTCACAGATGAATGAGACATTTTAATAAGCATTTCGGTACCAGAAAAAGAACTGATCCTTTAACTGTTACTAAGGGCACATAAGAATTCAGCTCCTATATTCAGTAGCAAAAAGATAAGTCAATCCCTAGATGAAGAGAACAGAATACATCCAGTACTAAGTTGTACAACAGCTTACATTATGCGCTGAAAAGTACAAGCCCATACTCTAAAATAACTCTCAAAGGAGATTTCATTTCACAAGTAAAACCATTATCTAGGGCATCTTCTATAATGGAGAATACAAAATGTGTCAGATTCTAACCTTTGCAGTGCAAAGTAACCATATCCAACAACAAAGAACACCTGAGGACAGATTTGACACTGAAAAGAAGCTTTATTCCCCATTACAGAACACGACACATGTCTCGTTTTACATCGAGAAGCATTAAAGAGGGACGATGCCATGCTCAGTGCAAGCAAAAGGAACATATTTTAAACTTATATGAACAAAAGAGATCATATTCTATGTTGTAGTGTAAGAGAATTAAACCTTCACTGAGAGTTACAAGAGGCTATAGTTGTCTGATACTTGGTAGTACAAAAGAGGTGTTATTCACACTATTTTGCACATTACATGATTGCCAATTCTTTATCAAATCGCAGGGAAGAGACCACATCTATCTTATTTACAAAGGAGACCTCATTTTACTTTGAAACGTACAAAAATGCTACTTTCTGTACTGAATGGTACAAAACATGTTAGATTCTACGGCATGAAATACAAAAGAAACTAAGTAGTACAGTGCACAGTAGGTAGGAGGTCTTATTCTACGAAAAGCCTAATGTACCCTGGGAAGCAAAAAAGGCCCCACACTTGGAAAAGATATCGGATCACTCAATGAAAAAGCGTAAGAGGCAATATTCTACACTTATGACACAAGGCTTTGTTATATTATCATCCATATATTGAGCTTTTCCATCGGGGAGGCTTCAATTCACACTATATTGGTAACTATTTAGACAACACCGTTGTAGGATGAAACAAGTATCATAACAAGTTAATAACGAACACTCCTAATCGGCATAACCATGCATCAAATGCTCTTACTCTTTTCTTGACATCAAATCATTTTAATTATTCTAACAACTTCCTACGTAAGCACTGCCTCCTTTCTGCTATTTATAAAGTAATCAAGTAATCATATTTTACAATGAAAACTGAAAACTAATGAGTTCACAAACTCCAAAGTGTAACAGAGCTGTCATATTCTGCTATCTTAGAGAAATTGAAGTGATGGCCCTTATGTACAGATGGAAGACGGGTAAGAGCCTCAGATTCGCCGTGCAACATTGAATAATGATCTACTTCCGAGCGAATTAACGATATTCTCCTCTATTCTGCAGAGAAACCGCAAGTTTTCCTAAGGCAAATTAAACCCGAGAGAGAGAGAGAGAGAGAGAGAGAGAGAGAGAGAGAGAGAGAGAGAGAGAGAGAGAGAGAGAGAGAGAATTTTCGGAGAAAATGGAAATAAAAACACAGAAGGAACATGAAAGACAGGAGACAAAAATGGACTTCATTTGCCGAGAAAAATTGCTTTTGTTAATGAAGAAACTTTTACGTCTCTGTTTCTTTTGGTAAAAGAAAAAGAAATACACGGAAGGAAAAAAAGCAAAGAAAAACTGAAAGTTTTTAAATCCCGAACACGATTTCTGTAAGCAACTTCCACCTTTAATCAATGATTTTCCAGGAAGTTTAGGCATTTCCTTATTGACATTGGAATAGTTTGTACAAAGTTAACTTTGTTTTCAACATGCCATTTCAATTTATATATACATATATAAAAATGTGTATATATATACACACGTGTAAAATATATATATATATATATAAATATATATATATATATATATATATATATATATATATATATATATATATATATATATATATATATATATATATATATATATATATATATATATATATATATATATATATATATATATATATATATATATATATATATATATATATATATATATATATATATATATATATATATATATATATATATATATATATATATATATATATAATATAAATATACATTGTTATATATATATATATATATTATATGACAAAATACTTATCCCATCAAACTATTTCACTTCCTGACAAATAAAAAAGAAAAAAAAGAATGAAAAATCAAGCAGAAAATAAAGCTTTCCAAATAACAAGTCTGCAAAAAGATCGACAGAATCGCCTGGCCAGCCTTAGAGAATATTTATAAATGCCAAGTAAGGTGTGCACAAGAATATGAAAATATCACTGAATGGATTTATCACATAATTATGCAGTGGATCACATATGGAAATTGAAAAAGTCTTGAAATCCGAGGAGGGGAATTTAAGTAACTGGGCGAATTTGTTAGTGGGATGAAAAAGTCAGTGAGGGAAAGGGGACAACAAGTCCCCTAAAATAAACTTGAATTTGCCTCTCTGTTATTTGAATGTATGGAATATGGATTTTAGACGCAAGATACAAGGAAAGGTTAACCAGTGTATCAAGTACCATTGTGTGTGTGTATATATATATATATATATATATATATATATATATATATATATATATATATATATATATATATACATACATACTATATACAGTATATATTTATATATACACTAGCATATGCTCGCTATCGCTCGCATTTGCTAGTTCCCATATCCGTACCATACCCATACTCATATCTGTATTATACCCATATCCATACCATACCATACCCAAACCCATATCTGTACCATACCCATACCCATACCTATACCTATACCCATACCCGTATCCCTTCCATACCCATAACCATATCAGTACAATACCCATACCCATACCAATAACCATACCCATGCCCATATCTACATATCATTACCTATACCCATACCCATACATGTACCAATACCCACATATCCTTACCATACCCATACCTATACCCTTACCCACCCTTGTATCCATTCCATACCTATACCCATATCTATACCCCATAAAATTTATACCCATATCTGTACCATACCCATACCCATACCTATACCTATACCCATACCCGTATCCCTTCCATACCCATAACCATATCAGTACAATACCCATACCCATACCTGTACCATACCCATACCAGTAACCATACCCATACCCATATCTGCACCATATCATTACCTATACCCATACCCATACATGTACCAATACCCACACATATCCTTACCATACCCATACCTATACCCTTACCCATGCTTGTATCCATTCCATACCTATACCCATATCTATACCCATACCATAAAATCCCCATACCCATGCCCATCCCATACCCATATACATACCATACCCATACCCACAGCTAAATTAACCCTATTACTGATAGTCACCAAAAGTCTACGGGGAGTACCAGCCCCGTTTACATTCCGGTCACATACAAACAACTGACCTTATCTTGGTGTAGGTGCAGGAACAGTTGTTATGGATTTTGAATAAATGCTGATGCCATTGGTATTTCCGGACCACCACCAGCAGTGCCTGCTGTTGTTCTAGAATTACCCGCTGAGTCCAATTCGAAACGAAAATAACAAAGCTTAGACAAAAATCCTTTATTATATACTGATGGGTCACTTAATGTTGAAAATTTCTGGGCAGTTATTAAAATATTATTCTTGAAAGACGTCTTCACAACTCCAGGATCCTTTGAAGCAGTCTTCAACTCCTGAAATATTCCTGGAGAAACACCCATTGGATTACAAAGTCTTCTTAAATTCTTAAAGACTCCAGGATCCTGTGATGCCGTCTTCAGCTCCTAAATGGAATACAGGAGGTTCATAGTTAGCACATGAGGTTAATTAAACACTTCATAATAAATTCTAAAGGACAAGCAAGTTATATTTTGATTTGAAAAACCTACACATTTCGTCTATAAAAAAATGATGTCCTTACAAATCTATAAACATTTTGTTAATATTACTCAGTCTCCACACATTTTATTTCATCAAAAACATGGAAATGGGATAAAGGGGAGGGGAAGAGGGAGGGGGAGGGAAGATGGATGGGAAAAGAGAGGAGGAAGGGGAGGGGATTATCGTTTTTCCATGAGGGAGTTGAGGTCCCAGGGAGAGGGGGCGTATTTAGGGACCAACCTGCATAAACCAGATTTTGAGGGTAGGGAAGTAGGAGAAATAAGTATAACTTAGTTTAACCAGACCACTGAGCTGATTAACAGCTCTCCTAGGGCTGTCCCGAAGGATTAGATTTATTTTACGTGGCTAAGAACCAACTGGTTACCTAGAAACGGGACCTACAGTTATTTTGGAATCCAAACCACATTATGACGAGAAATGAATTTCTATCACCAGAAAGAAATTCCTCTAATTCTTCATAGGCCGGTTGGAGAGTCGAACGCTGGGTCAACAGCGTGCTAGCCGAGAGCTCTACCCACCCCTCCAATGAAGAACTGGGAAGTGGGAGAAATGGGAAAACACACACACACACACACAACATAGGCAGAAAGGCAGCCAACGAAATCAATATAATAGATATTACAGGCAGATAGCGAAACCAGTCATTTCGCGAAAATGCACTTAGGGACAATTGATCCCCCTAGGGACTAGTACTAAACAAGGCGACACAGTGACTCACCCTACACTGTTTCACCGTGTTTAGTACTAGCCCCTGGGGGGTCAAATGTATTTTGCCATGTTTAGTACTAGCACCTGGGGATCAAATGTCCATAAGTGCATTTTCACTATCCCTGAAATTGCATTTGCCACTATCTGCCTGTAACATATATATAAATATGCACACACACACACACACACACACACATATATATATATATATATATATATAAATAAACAAAATCAGTGCAGTGTCGCATTCACAATAATGTGAATAAATTTATTGTGGAATTTCTTTCTACATATATGTAACGTATATATATATATATATATATATATATATATATATATATATATATATATATATATATATATATATATATATATATATATATATATATATATATATATATATATATATATATATATATATATATATATATATAGATGAACTCTATTCATATAGGACAAGCCTACAGGGCCCACTGACTTGAAATTCAAACTTCCAAAGAATATGGTGTTCTCTTGAAAGAAGTAGCAGAGGACCATAGGAAACACATAAAGCAGAGATCATTTATTAAAAAGAAAAAAATAAATCAGCAAAATAATTAAAATTATTAAAATGTATGTAAATGATTAAAATACACGGAAAATTATTTTA
>NC_089748.1:15173850-15196350 GCF_040412425.1 Macrobrachium rosenbergii
ATAGATTCAGTCTCCATTTTTTATATTTGGTCTACCTTAGGTCTTCGTCTGTGGACAAAAATAATAGATAACTTTTCTTTTTAACCGAGATACAAAAACAGTTGGAGGGAACTCTCGTAACTTTATGAACCTATTAATTTAACGGAATATTTTCTAATAACATTTTTGACTGAGAAGACGAGGAATTAATTTGTCTTTCCCTGTCTGTTCACTGTACTTATCCAATTAACTACGACTTAATCTACTGTAGAAGCCCCCCCCCCCCTTCTCTCTCTCTCTCTCTCTCTGTCTCTCTCTCTCTCTAATGGATTGTAAGAAATTTTTTTTTAAAGAGCCTAAACACGGATTTTATAAAAGAAACTTTCGGTGCTCATCCTTCAGCCACCAACAGAAGTTCGCCCGCCATGTTGAAAATGATTGCATCGGCCAGTTGCAGCTTGATGATATTAGGGCGTCGAGAGGATTGGATGCAAGAATAACACCGAAGGGCTTTCAAAGGCTACTGAAGGCTGCCGAGAGGAAGGCGGGGAGGCTGGGGAGATCTTTGATGTTTCGGTTTAATTGCAAGCAACTGCGGGATCAATTATCCCCTTCATTTCATGCCCATTTAATGGCTCGACAGCCATGTGTGTATGGCTACAGATTAAAGAAAACTGTCATTAAATATAAGATAAATGTTATATGATGAACATTTGTAGAATAAAAATAAAAAAAGAATTTACGACAGGCTAAAAGTGATGTACTGAAAACAATTTAAGGAACATTGTTACAGGAAATTTCATGTAATATTGTAATTGGAGCCTATGTACAGTATATTGTACATTGAACATTTTGAAATAAAAGATAAAAAAATGTTTTTCCCTTCTTGGACAAACCGTGACGTAGCAGAATATTTTCCTTATCATCAACAGGACATGAGAGCATATTCATGTACACAAAGGAAAGGGTGTTAAGGAAAATAGCTGTGCAGTCGTAAAACCTTATATTTTACTTATGAGTTGCGCACTTTCCTAATTGTTGCTTCTTCGTAAGTAAATTAACTTCGTTTTCGTCCAGGCTTTAAAAGAATCCTGTCAAATCCTTGTAACAGACAAAACAAAAGGTTCGAAAATGTTACGTTGATGCTTCTGCGTATAGTGTTCGTGCTCCTGGAGCATTCGTTTGTCTTTACACTTAAGTCTGAAATGTGAAAACTCAGCATTCATTTGTCTTTACATTTAAGTCTGAAATGTGAAAACTGTTGCATCCAAAGTCGAATTCTTCTAATTCGCTGACCTGGCATTTCCAGCCATATTTCAAAAGGTATAAGACAGTTAAATTTGATTCAGAAATATTGAATAACTGGAGCAACTGACTGTCTTGTTCACTGCTTAGAAATAACCACCAATTAAGAATTACCGAGACGAGTTACAACTATAAATATAACTCTAAATTTGGAAAGCTTCACCTTAATTTCTTTCTCTCTACTATTCTTGATTCTTTTTTTGTCATGGAATAATGGTATGAAAGTTCTCATTCCATAGATCTTTATTAAGGAAATCTACATACTTAAGGAGAATAGAGGAACGAGGTTTCAGATCGCATACTTTTATTCTTTTAGTGTCAAAGAGACCAACGCGGCATACCTGCTCATATGGAGACTGAATGGCCTATGAAAAGAGTTGTAATGTCTCTTATTCTGCTCCCACTACTAAGGGAAAGCAAGAGAGCTAAATAAAAGAGCATAAAATCATTCGTAAGAAGACTGCATTTCGAATACGTTTCTACAACCTACTTATAAGGCCTCGCGGGTCAAGTATGTCGATGGTACTGAAAACAGTCAGCTGACTATAAAACTTTACAGATGAGTAATATTTGAGAAAAGAGTATTTCGTTCACATAAATTACTTCAGACACTTCAAGAAAAAATCATCCACGTTACGAACTAATTAGATTCAAGTATCATTTATGTGTGTATATATATATATATATATATATATATATATATATATATATATATATATATATATATATATATATATATATATATATATATGTATAGGAAAATATATTTCATATTTTACATTTTACTATATGTATTCAGTTATATGATAAATTATAGGAAGCTATAAGGTGGTAGTTGGGACATACACAGATGTGAATCACTGCAGTCAGCAGATGTTTCAATTGTTTCAAAGCAGTTTTGGCTCGAAAGATTAGAAAAATTGAAGCTGGATGTGAGGTAGGAGTTGGATACAAAAAGAAAAGATCTCACGTTAGAAAAAAAAAAATGTATCTAAAAACATAAATAGATAAAAGGTCTGGTTGAGTAAATTAATAAAATGTCAAGACGTGGCCTTGTTGTCGAAGTCTTAGAAACCGGCAGTTAAGGTAAATCCAGACATCTTTTTTTGTGTGGACTGTGAACTAGTGAAGTTCCAACTCCATGACATGAATTTGTGGGGAGAATTGGACATGGGCATTTATGTCAGGAATATTTTATTGACCTTTTGATTTGATATTTGTTTCAATGCATTTTAGATTTTCATATTATTCATATGCTTATTGTGCTGCTGTTTCAGCAAATCTGTTTATTTAATTTTCGACAGATGTCTGTGGTGATGCTGTGTGAAAATTGAACAAACAATCTTTGCCAGTCCATGGATGGTTTCAAGTGGTTGACTTTAAGTTAGACGTATAATGTCTAACGATGGAATGTGTGGGAGTTTTGAGAAAAGACATTCATGCCAGAGAACAGTAATCTTAATAAAGGAAGGACACTTGATAATTCAGGTTTACAATGATTCTAATTTTTTTTTGTTAATTCATTACTTGAGGTTTTATTTGATAATAATTCTATTTATGTAGAAAGATTGTGCATTTGCCAGAACATCCATTTGAGGATTATGTTGGAGAGAGAGATTTTTCTCAGGAGAGAGAGAGAGAGAGAGAGAGAGAGAGAGAGAGAGAAAGAGAAGATGTGAATCAGAGACTTACCTGAAGAATAATTAAAACACGTTCAGACTTATTGAAAGAAATGTCAATCCAGCTGAAGATTAAATTGGATGGGGGTTGGTTAAATATGGCAGCGAAAGATCGAAAAGATAATCAAAGAGGGATAGGAATTAATAGGTTGGTTAGTAAATCAGTCAGAAGACACAGGCTAATTGATAACACTACGCCTACCATTAACTGTAAATACGCTCCATGTTACGATTGAGACTAGGGCAGCTTCATTTCTCATAAGTGGAGACTTTACTACACCACAAGTGAAGCATCATCGGCATACTGAACGATCTTGTTTTCCAGGCCAACAACCATATCACTTGTACACAATAACAATAAGAGTAGACCAAGACCATTACCCCACGGAACTTCAGACACAATAGGTCTTGGTTCGTCACAGATCCCATCAACAGTAACTCGTTGCTGCCAACCAGTAAGGAAATTCTTGAAGTAAACATTAAACATATCCAGCCATGTATATATAAATTATATACATATGTATACACATCTATATACTGTATATATAAACATATCTGTATATATACATATATATAAATATATATATATGTATATACACATAAATAAACATGTACATATGAATATATGTATATATATATATATATAAATATATATGTATATATATATATATATTTATGTATATATACTTATATACATACATAATACTTATATCTAACATACATAATGCTTATATATATATATATTATATATATGTATATATATATATATATATATATATATATGATTATATATATATATATATATATATAATATATATATAATAATTATATCAAATATATATATAATATATATATTATATATACATATATATATATACACACACACACACACATATATATATATATATATATATATATATATATATATATATATATATATATATATATATATATATATATATATGTATATGTATATATATGTATAGTATACATAGGGCGGAATCTTCAGGCAGTTGGGAACACAAAAGCACGGCTAGGCTGGTAACGGCATCGATAACACTCCTGGAATGAGACGCTCCAGGTAAGACTAACATTGATATGATACTTTCTCTATAAATGAATAAACGCATGAATTAGAGGGACATTCTTTAGTCTACTTACTTGGTAACCAAGGGCTGAGAATTACATTGTGCACTGTCAAAGAATTTACACATTGAGATAGTAGATTTACTGCTTAAGCTGAAGAAACAAAAAGCAACCACTTTCCCTTCCGGGGTACGTACCTTCATTACTTCCTGGTTTTGCTTGCACACAAACCTTATGTTGACGTGACCCAAGTTATCGGCAACATCTGGGAATTAGCACTTCTATCCAGTGAGAGAAAGCATGAGAAAGTGTGAGTTCCAAAGTCACCCTGGCTCTGGGGTTGTCTGGGCAAAGGTCATCCATGAGTAATGACTGCTAGTCAGAGCTGAAATGAACTGAACTTGGCGGTGACCCTGGCATTTTAAGGTCTCAGTTGTAGCTAGGGGCATCCTTTCGGGCGGCAACGGCGGCGTGTACCTGAGGATTAGGAAATAGGTGCAGCCAGAAGAAGGGTTGAAAGAACTCAACTGGAGATAGACTGAATCCTAAGATTAAGACAGGAAAACAGCTATCCACCCTCCACCTGTGTTCCTTTGGGACACATTAAACCCAGCCCTTCGAGAGGGTTTGACTGTTAATGTCTAAAATTCTCCTCTCACTCCTCAGTCTTTGTGTATACTGCTCTCTCTCTCTCCTACCGCCTGGTATTTCCCATAAGACTGAAGAGTTAGTAATCTAGAGGCAATGTTCTTAAAATATAAATTAAAACAATGTATATACAGTGTTATCGATGCCATTACCAGCGTAGCCGTGCTTCGGTGTTCCCAACTACCTGAAGAATACGCCTTACCGGGGCTGATAGAAATATTGCCTAATTGGCTTAAAGGACCACTTGCATGTGGCCAGTAGTCGTAATTGTTAAGCATTATCCTTTTCACCCAGTCATTGCTGTTGTGTAAATTCCAAATTAATTAATTTAGTGAAAGTGCCCCAATTTTCCTCAGTAATTTCTTCCATGTTGTGAAAGCAAATAATAAATTACTGTTAAGAGACTCACTTTCACTTGGCAGCATTCCATTTATTGCTTAATCTTGCATTTTATCAGTTTATGGGCTTAAGTGGGGGTTTCTTGTGAGGATAAAATTATTACTTTAAGGCCCAGTACGTAGGTGCCTCCCTCCATGCCTGTAACATATATATATATATATATATATATATATATATATATATATATATATATATATATGTATATATATATATATATATAAATATATATATATATATATATATATATATATATATATATATATATATATATATATATATATATATATATATATATATATATATATAAATCTTATATATATATATAAGAACATATATTTATATATATATATATATAAATTTCATCATCAGGCTGAAAAAAACCATTACAAGGATGAGAATCAATAAAATTATTTATAATAGATCTTCAGCAAAAATACTAACGAAATATATAAAATGAACAAGTAAATACAAACTAAAAGGGTGAGACGTAAAATAACGAAAAATTAAAAATCCTAAAAAATAAAACTAAAGTGAAATGTAAACAAATCCTCACAAAGTAAAATATTTAACCAATTTCCATGAAAGTTGAATACCAGACGAGTTGTTGAAATCTTTTTAAATATTTATCCCGAAAATGAAGATTTATTATGACAATTCATTTTAAAATTTTATTGATTCTCATCCTTGTCGGTTTTTTCAGCCTGATGATGAGGTTTTTCGAAAGCTTTAAAGAATGTTCCTGGTCTTATAGTACATATATATATATATATATATATATATATATAAATTTATATATATATATACCATATATATATATATATATCTTTATAGGTTCTTTAGAAGGATTAATAATTAATTCCTTTCGTATATATATTAAATTTTCTGTGGAAATCCTGCCAACCACCTTCCATGAAACCCGAAATAATGATTTATCCCAATAGTTCTTAGTCCCCTTTCTCACAGTTGCTTTAACTCTTAGCAATAATAATTGTCTCTCTTTAATCGCTGCATGACATTTGTCACTCGATCATGCCTTGGTTTGGCAATCAATCCCGCTATCGCTATGCCACGAAATCTCTCTTGCAGCCCCATCAACTCCTGGGCAGTCAACAGGTCTTGCTGATAACTGACTTCTACTCTGGTGAAAGTAAGCAGGTGTACATGGAAGAGCCGGAGGTTTGGTTTGAGAGAGAACCATATGCCATGAAAGAGAGGGCCTAGTGCAGGATTGTAAGACCCGCTTGTATAAGGATATGGCTCAGATGACCCGATGAGTATCTTCAGGTCGAGATTAATAAACTTCCTGGTACCCTATGTGGTGTGGAAGTTATCAAGTGATTTTTTCTGTGTTGATGTTGCAGCAAGTTCGAGATGGATGGATATATACATATACATACACACACATATATATATATATATATATATATATATATATATATATATATATATATATATATATATATATATATATATATATATATATATATATATATATTGTGTGCTTGTGCGTGTGTGTGTAAAGAACAATGCATTTGGTTTCACAAGAACCAGTCTTCACTAAGAAACAATTAGCTCCCCTATTGATCTTTCCAATGTTTCATTTTTATTCTGGATAGTTTTCTCAGTGTTAATAAGTGTAAGAATTTTTCTTAGTTCACAAAAAATTCGCATATACAAACTTCGCACCCTGCGCCAAGATGAATATATACTCGATGTTATTTACATATTTTTAATAATCTTATCTTCCAGTGATGTTTTAAGTCATAGGCAATTTTAATTCTGGAAGTCATAAGAACCTTTCATTGTTGATCGAAGAATGTGAATATTACGTGACAATGAGGCCTTCATGTAGAAAGTTTAGGCTGTTAATAACGCCTGTCATCTCGAATTTTATACTTTTTCTTTCACCTTTTCAGTGATACCTCAAATTATTATTCCCAAGCTTATACAGCTTCTATTATTTTACATTTAAACGGTTAAAGAACTGAAAGACAAACAGAGTCACAAGGAATCACTGAGTATGCTTAAGCAATTCCTCAGAAAGGCAGCCTTAAGCAACATCTCTTTTCTTTCCTTTGATGTTTAAGGATTTTCTTTTATCAGGCTTTCCCGTACATTAACGATGGTAATGTAATTTATGATAAATGTTCTTGCAATAATCACATCAGAGAGAGAGAGAGAGAGAGAGAGAGAGAGAGAGAGAGAGAGAGAGAGCCCTTTTTCACAGAATTAGCAAGAAATACTTTTACACAAATTAAACATAGACTCCGCTATCTGTTTGTCTATTTTAGTTTTATATTTTCGTAAGTTCACTTTCCCATGAAATACGATTCCACTTCTGAGTCATTATGAATCTCTTCAGCAATAAACTTTTGATTCTTAAACAACTCAGTAAAGAGTACAGTAAGTGTGTCCCCCCAACTTTGTTGTGGTACTGCTTAGCTCATCAGGGAGACGAAAGTATAAGATGCAAGAATGATACTGTTGGATCCAACGCATTCCTTCGCTCGAAGACGACCCTTGATACTGGCCTGTAATTGCAGGAACCTCCTCGCTCAGAGGATCATGAGAGAGAGACACCATTAAACCACATCAATGATAACAAAGGCCATACCAACACAAGGAAGGGGAGAGAACGACAGACAAATAGAATCTTCTCTTCAATAAGAAACAAAGGTGTCTCTAATCGTTGTTAGGCCCAGGTGTTTTTTCCAGTTATTTCAACGCTAACATGGTTCATCTGGGAAAAAGGACCTCAGACTTTTTTCCACGAAACTAAAAAAAAAAAAAAAAAAAAAAAACTAAAAAAAAATATATATATATATATATATATATATATATATATATATATATATATATATATATATATATATATATATATATATATATATATATATATATATATATATAAATAGTATATATATATATATAACTCATATATATATATATATATATATATATATATATATATATATATATATATATATAAAAGCCAAGTAACCTTAGCAACTCATGCATAGGTTCCTATTCGCAGAAGGCCGTCCCTCGCACACAGCCATTCCTAGATCTTGGAATTGCCCCATGAGAGAGAGAGAGAGAGAGAGAGAGAGAGTCAACGTTACCAGATTTGCTTACTCGAAGTTTTATTTTTTCTTATCTAAATAACAGACATTTATTCCCATAACATTATCAAAGTATTGTGATAGGATTCCAAAGGAAGTTTCAAGGGTATTTCTCCTACGGTGGTTAAAAGTCCTTTGGCATTAGGTGATATCCCAGATATGTAGTTTCGGTCTCTCTACAGAGATAACACAGAAGTAGCCCTGGAGATACTTTTCTTTTATATAATATTGTATTCGCTGTTTCTGTTCACCATCCATGAATACCTTATAAAAGAAATTCATATTTAAAAGCCATCTGTCATATTCTTTATCTCCCCAAAACCTCTGGAGAGAATATTCTATACGTTTTCTATTTTTACTCGACATCTACGTATTTTTTTTATAACAAATGATTTCTTTTTCAAGACCCATCCTTCGCTGCATTTTATCTTCCTCAGATATTCTATAAGAATACTTTATGATCTCAAGCATCATTCATAAGACTGCTCTCTCCGATTCCTTTGTTATTCAGTTTTTACAAAATAACTTTATTTTTTTTTTGTCATATAACTTTTCTACTCCATCTCCCATTTTACTTACTATGATGAAATTGTCTTCTCTCAATTCCATTTTTTTCAAATTTACTTCTCAATCAAAATTTTTCATTTCCTTCCCCCTCAGCTTTTAAATCTTTGGTAAAAAGTTTCTTTCTTATACTTTAACAGAGACACTTCTTAGCTATGAAAGCAAAATGGGAAGTGTGCCGCTAGAACTCAAGTCACGAGGTCGGTGACATCTTGCAGAGAGAGAGAGAGAGAGAGAGAGAGAGAGAGAGAGAGAGAGAGAAATAACAATGAATTAATGAAATTATCATAAAAACATGAGTCATCAACTAGGACCACGCCAACGAAAACAGTTCTAATAAAAGAGATTTCTATGTTTCCATGGTCTCTCTCTCTCTCTCTCTCTCTCTCTCTCTCTCTCTCTCTCTCTCTCTCTCTCTCTCTCTCTCTCTCTCTTTTTGAAGATGGTGCTCCCGATTTATGAAATGATATTAAACCACAGGCCAAAATAAAAGCTATTCTGGAAAAGAAATGGTCTGTTTTTTTTTTTTTTGTACAAGAGAAAAGTTATTTATATCAACAGAAACTTAAGAATCATTATAATATGAAGGAAGTACGAAGACATGTTCGTATATGTATAAAAATATGACCAATTACGTCCAAAATTATTAACCAACAGATTTTTCTTTGATTTATGCCTTTCTGTTATTCAACTTGAGCATTTTTTTATTTAATTTTTCCCAGCCTCTAATTGTTTACGCAGTTTTACTGGCCCTTTTACACCGTTTCTTGAGTTAAGTCCAACAAGAACTATTCCCTCTGAACGATTTTCCCACTGGCATGACAAACTTTTTTGAAATTGCCTGAAAAAAGAGGCTTATGGTTATTTACTTTACCCTAACGTCCAACATCTTCCAGCGTTCCATTATCTGCTGGTTTTATAAACACCATATATTAAATTCCCTACATCCAAAATCAAACTAAAGAGATACAAATCTATCTCATAATGCCAGTCCAACATCGAAAGTAAAAAAAAAACAACCTAGCAAGCTCCAATGGAAAAATCCCCTGTCAAACTGAGACAGGAAACATCAAATTAGTGACCCAATCTCTCATCATAAGAAACCAAGACTCGAAAACCGGATGTCTTGAGGCTCTCGCAGTGACATTTAGGGTCTTCTTCGGTATTTCCCGGAAACATCCACAATTTATGGGACGTATTATTCAGGGATGAATGGCAGACTACAACGAAGGAGAACCTCCCGATCTGGTCAGATTTCAGCCCCTGGGTTAGGATAGATGAGCGGCCAGAAAATTATAAGCCTAAAAGGAAAACTATAACTGAAACCCTGAAAAAACAAAAAAAAACAAAAAAAAACAAGAGAATAAAGGATTTCGGTTACCTTTGAATAATGTTAAAATCTGAAAAATTTTTTCCCCTCGGGAATTTGGTGAATATCCTCGCGAAATTTTTCACAAAAACAGTAACATGAAAAACAAAAGAGTAAAACAATGATCATAATAATTATGAAGTTGAAGGTCACACGATGGGGGAAAAGTAATAATAATAATAATAATAATAATAATAATAATAATAATAATAATAAATAATAATAATAATAATAATAATAACAGAGTTTTATTGTCACGAAAATGGTGACGGTGCACAGATGAAGTAATACTAGTAATAAGAAGATCAGTAGCATTGAAAACAGTAACAGCGATGAATGGTTAGCAACAACACAGAACTGAACGAGGACGGAGGTAATAATAACTGGGAACAACAAAGGCAGCGACAGCCAACTCAATAAAGGTGAAAAGACTAAACAATGAATATGCATAGCAACCATTAACAATAAAAATAGGTACGGCATAAAAAGAGGAATGAAATATAATTCCGAAAACTCTCCCTACTGTTGGAATACTAGGAATTACTCCGGCATCAATAGGGAAAAGCAAACAGACTGATAATTAAATGAAAACACCAATGAATAAACAAAAATACACGACTAATCAAATGAGAGTAGTATATATGGAAAAGACAAAGCAATAAAACTCTAGATATGTGGAAAAATTCAAGAATAATTATTTCAGCATATTCTCTCTCTCTCTATGTATGTATGTATGTATGTATGTATGTATGTATGTATGTATGTATGTATGTATGTATGTATGTATATTATTATATATGTATATATATACATATATACACATATACATCTATATACACACATATATGTTTATATAATTATATATATTTATATGTATATATACATATGCATATACATATATATGATATGTATGTATGTATGTATGTATGTATGTATGTACGTTTGTATATTTTTCCCATTTACCTTTCCTCCCCATTGAGACTGCATTTGAGCACGATGCGTGACTAATAAGGGTGGGAATCATGAAGCATAACCAAATTTATTTAGTCAAGAAGAAATTTTGAGGAAAATGGACCCAAGACTGAGCATAAGAAACTAGTATCGTACTTATAAAATGTAGCTTTGGTGGGAGAAGTAACCTGATTGCTTTGCAATGCACTGAGAGATTATAACAAACTTATTTAGCGAATCACCATATCGGTTGTCAGGTTTGAACTGCACTATTCTGTGTTTATTTTCTGCAAAAATGACATGAAGTAGGTATTAAAGATGAGGGCGAGGATGATGTATAGTTTGTCTGGCAATACTAAGAATTGATCAAAATTAGAATTAGTTAACTTATAGTGTATAGCAAGCTCAACTGAGATCAATTTTTTTATAAGGCATGGATGCCTACCCTTTAGCTCGGTAATATGCACTCATGGTTAAGAAATTCATAAATTAGCCATTAAAGCTATTATTTATTGTGGGAAAGACAATAAACATTTTGTTCTAGCAAATACTTAAAAACTTGGTTTTTTTAAATCTGAGCACAGTGTATAGTACAGCTAGGGATTTGCTGACCTCGTCCAATTCAGTAATGATTTGCGACGTCGTATCTATCACCCAGCCAAAACTCGTCAAAGTGACTTACATAAATGACCATGTTAACAAATTGTGGGGATTTTCTGCATTACTCGGTGGGGGGGGGGTGTTACATACTGTATGTCTAAAAACATTCGGGAACAATAATTAGAACAATTAGAACGGCCTATTTATTTTAATACAACCATCCGTTTCTACTCAGATACCCTATTACGGTGGAAAAATGCGTTGCAAGTTGTTATCTACGATCGTTATTTATATTAGTATATATATAATAACCACAAAGGGACCAACGAAGCTGTTGTTGCCAAATTATGTTGACCTTTTACCAGCACTGGTTCTAGAGGAGGAGACGGCTCCTCCATCAGGCTTGATGGAAATAACAGCAATGACCAATTGCAACTGATGCCCGAAGGGAATGGACAGGAAAGGACGCAACAAAGGCACTGAGAAATTCCAAGGATTTCCCGAGCTGGCTTTTCCGCATACAATCTCACTTATATTATTTTGCTCGGGTATTAATATATTGTGCAGGATTTAATTCATACATTTCCTTTGTCCGACTTTACTGATAGGATTTTCGTTGCATTTCTTCTATGATTTTCCAGAGAGAATTGCTTTGTATGACTCTCAAGGGATTTCTTGGAACGCGTTATTAAGATTTACATTACACGGCTTTTCTCGCAAAAATCGGCGAGTAAATTTTTCCTAGCGCCTATTTAATGTTTCAATTCGGCTGGGAGTCATTCGATACAAACGGTTCATGGTAAGAGAACCGAAACAGAAAGAGGATATTTGCGGCTACCATCCTACCGCGAATGCCTACGTACTTGAACGTAACAGCGCACATGCACACAAATATAATATATATATATATATATATATATATATATATATATATATATATATATATATATATATATATATATATATATATATATATATATATATATATATATATATATATATATATATATATATATATATATACACTGTATATATACATACAATATTTTTAAGCAAATATATATAGATCATTAATATGTAATTATTAAAACAAAATACCATTACAGCCTTTTATTGTCATCAGGTGGTGCATTACGGTCAAAACCTAATTATGAGGAGATCCCTCCCTGGGTGGAATGAATTGGTAGAGGACCATCACCGAGAGGCGAGAGACAGTTATAGATGTGGAGGACAATGGACGTGTTCAAGACTACGTTTTAGGTGGGCTTTGAAATTCTGTAAAAGGCAAAGGGAAAACGCTGTAAATAGGAAGACTGCGTATAATTTAAAAGGGAAATCAAGAATTTTTTGGAAGGAAATAAACAAGAAGAAAAATATAAAATCTAAGGTACCTGAATGTGCTGAGATGCCTCCGGAAGTAATGCTATTTGTGACTTGTGGAGCAGTGAAGCAGCTACTATAAGGCGTTTTTTAATGATGATTCGCATCCTAAGTCTACTCCTATCCGGGCAGGTGGTCATACAGAGGTCACAGTTGATGATGTAAAAAGGGCAATTAAAGAAATAAATGCAAATAGCAGTCCTGGCCATGATGAGTTAACTTCTCAACACCTTACATGCGCCCACCCTGTGTTGAGCGTTTTATTGAGCCTCCTTTTTAATTGTTGTTTTGGGCAGTCATTTCTTAGAGTTGTTGAGAGTTACGATTGTTCCTATCGTTAAGGATAAAATTGGTGACATAACAGTTTAAGTAATTATACACCAATTTCTCTCTCAACGGTTTTGTCAACGGTATTGGAGGCAGTTATTACTGATAAATGTTCAGCTTTCTTGCCTACTTCAGATTATCAGTTTGCATTTAAGGCAAAACATGGAATTGACATGGCTATAACTATCTGAAAAATGCGACTATTGAATACAACAAACACAACGCACCTGTATATTCTTGTTTTAAAGACATGTCCAATGCAGTTGACAAGATACGTCATAAATGTTTATTTGAAATAATGCTAAAAAGGGGTTTTCCAACTTACTGTATATTGTTAGTATTTTACAATACTGGAATTCGACCGAAAATATGGATGTAAAATGGGATATGGATATACCGGATGAATTTAGTGTTACTTTTGGAGTAAACCAGGGCTCTTATGTATGGATGGTTTACCGGAAAAGATAAGTAGTCACAAAATTGGCTGCGTCCTGAGTAGTGAGATTGTCAACCGTATCATTTGTACTGATGATATTGTTGTGTTTTGTCCATCGCTGAGTGATTTGCAGTGCCTGGTTGATGAGGGCTGTAAATACATAAATTCTGTGAAGCTAAGCGTAAATGCTCAAAAGACTAAATGTATGGTTTTCAGCAACTGCGAGAACAATGATCTGCCACAGAATCATGTTAACATTAATGGTATTGCAATTGAATATGCAAAAGAAATTAAGTATTTGGGTTTCACCCTCACCTCCAATAACAATGATGACAATCATGTTGCAAACTTGTGTAGCGGTTTGTGTATTAGAGCAAATATGCTACTGCAAAACTTCTCGGAATGCACAGCTGATGTGAAAGCCTTCTTTTCAAGAGTTTTTGCACGTCCTTCTATTGTGTATCCCTTGTTTTTAAAGTAAAGATATCAAACCTTGCCAAGATAAGAGGGTGTTTCAATAACAGCATCAGAAGGTTGTCTAACCTAACATCGCGATCTAGCATTTCCCATTTTTGCGTTCAGCTTAGTATGCCAACATTTAATGAGATAAGAAGCAAAGCAGTGGTGAGCTTGTTATGTAGAATGAAGGCATCAAGTAACAAAATTGTAAAAAACCTTACTAACACGCTGATGACGAGAGATAATTTTGTTTTTGGCACATGGAGGGGTTTAGCATATGCTGGATATTGTTAAACGCACATGTATTAAACCTGTAATTTTTTTTGTGTCTACTTTTAGTGTTTCGTAGGTTAACCTCTATGTATAGAATTCACCCCAGTGTATTTTGTGCGAAATAAAGCCTTCATTATTTATCATTTATATATATATATATATATATATATATATATATATATATATATATATATATATATTATATATATATATTATATTTATATATATATATATATATATATATATATAGTATAATATATTTATGTATATACAGTATATATATATATATATATATATATATATATATATATATATTATATATATATATACATATGTATAAGAATAATTTTTTTTATTCTATCCTTAATTGAAAAGAAATAATAGTGCTTAAAAATGCTTAAGAAATAATGGAAGACTGATTTGCAAATTATATTTCTATTAAGTTTGTAGAAACACTGATGCCAGCATCAATTGAAGCAATATTCAGAAGTAAATGACCGCTGGAGAGAGGCGATTTGTCCTGGGCAATGCAGTCGTTGATTATTTCGTATTATCACTCTGTGTAATAGATGCTGTGCCTTTCCATCAGTTATTTTGTTGTTAAAACAATCATAAAATCTTCAATATAATGAGGGCATTAACACTAATTGGGCGAATAAAAAGTTGAAGGACTGGAGAGAACTGAACACGCAATATAAAAAATGTACGCTCACAAACACTCGCACAAACACACTCACACACACATATTTATATGTGCATATATATGTAATTGTAAAAGCCACAGTGCTCTCTTAACTTCTGGAATACTTCGCACTTTTTTGGATACGCTTGTCACTACAAAGCCTTAAGATCCAAGTGCAAGAAATCTGAAGAACTTATGATGTGTGGTAGCGGGAAATGAACCCGCGCTACCATAATCACGACTTCATAATTTCTTACACTTGGATCTTAAGGCTTTGTAGTGACAAGCGTATCCAAAAAAGCGCGAAGATTTCGAGAAGTTAAGAGGGCAGTGTGGCTATTATAATTACATATGTGTCTGGTAAAAAGTGACCAGTAGATTCTACATACATACACATACATACATACATACATACATACACACACAAACACACACACACACACACACACACACACATATATATATATATATATATATATATATATATATATATATATATATATATACATATACATACTGTAGATAGCAGGAACGTCATTCTTAGGCAAAGTTCCAAATGTTATTTTATAAACAACTTTGGTGCATTATAGTGTTGTTAAAATGTCCTTTTCTTTTTATATTTTTATATTGTTGCTTTGCCTTTTAGTGTATTCTCTCAGATTTAAAATATGGAAGACGATCATTATCCATAACAATATAGAGTAATTCTGCTTTTGCATATGGAATGACCACATGGCTCTGAAGTTTTGCCTAGTTTAACATTAGTTTTGTCTGTTTTCCTCTGTCTCTCATTGTCCCCAGCATCCAATACAGTAGTCTTCAACAAGATTGCCTTAAGCTCGCCTTTCTGATTAAGTTTTATCTACTTTCCTCTGTCTTTCATTATCCCTAGCATCCACTACAACAGTCTTCAACAAGATTGCCTTGAGCTCGCCTTTCTGATTAAATAAACTTAAAACCTGTTTTTGAGCCCTGAAAATTTCACCACTTTCATACTTGTTTACGGTTAAGCCTGAGGACCAAGGCAGGAGAGTACAGTAGTAATGGAATAGCTGCTGACACTACGAACTTCAAATCTGAGGTTAATTACAGGTTAATTATAGGTTAATTATAGTCGACTGACAAAAAAATAACGGCAAATTCTCTATAAACAACCAAAATACTACAGGAAAAATCCATTTCCAAAGTAATACTACTGCAGCATACGTATGCTTAGTTGTCACTGCAGTAGACATAGTTCCTCGTTGGACGAGTCGGTAGAGTTCTCGGATAGCACCCTGCTAGGCCTGAGTTCGAGTCTCCGACCGGCCAATGAAGAATTAGAGGAATTTATTTCTGGTGATGGATATTCATTTCTCGCTATAATGTGGTTCGGATTCCACAATAAGCTGTAGGTCCCGTTGCTAGGTAACCAATTGGTTCTTGGCCACGTAAAATAAGTCTAATCCTTCGGGCCAGCCCTAGGAGAGCTGTTAATCAGCTCAGTGGTCTGGTTAAACTAAGGTATACTGAACTGCAGTAGACATACGAGTTCATATGTCTATATGTGTGTGTTTGTGTTAGTAAATATCGACTAGATAGTGACTGAAATGCTTCAATGTAAAAGCGCACCAGTATTTCTTGGCACACAGAGATGGGGACAAATAAGGGAAACCTTGCAGAATGCTCTGATTACCGCTTCTCCTTGGAATTACAGCACAGAACATAAATGAGTACCGGGCACAATGCAGAACAGATCCATGTGTAGACGGTGTTTAGCTGAAAAGGTATGGGAGAAGATATCTAAAACTCCTCCTTGCAGTAAACAGCACTGTGTAGCGTATTGCTTCAAAAAAAAAAAGGAAAAAAAATATATAAAAATATATATATATATATATATATATTTAATATATATATATATATATATATATATATATATATATATATATATATAAATATATATGATAATGTATGCACTCAATACAGCTGATAGTTTATTCCTACGTTTATAATATATGACTCAATAATTATCATAAAAACATTTATTATATATATATATACACACATACACACTCACACACACATATATACAGTATACATATGTATGTATGTATAAACACACACACACACATCCATAGACCGCATGGTCCAGTGGTGAAGATGCTCTGGTCCTGGGTTCGATTCCTGAGTAAGTCAAAATGCTCAGACAAATTCCATTAGGTCCCACGGAGCCTCTTTTGGCCAGGTGGTTAGTCTGCTCTGCAGTACGTATCCAGGTTAGGAAAGACTTGGGGCTAGCGTCCTCATCCTACGAGGAGCAAAAGAGCACCAGCATCAACTGGGGTCAAGAGAACAAGTAAAAAATGCGCGGAAGTTACTTTAGCGCCATCGAGTTTTCTGTACAGCAGCTACAGCATTTAACCAAGGCCACCGAAAATAGATCTACCTTTAGGTGGTCTCGGTATAATGCTGTATGAGTCGCAGCCCATGACTCTTTAAGCACGGCCCGATGGTGGCCTGTCTTATATAGCTGCCAGATGCACGATTATGGCTAACTTTAACCCTAAATAAAATAAAAACTACTCAGGCTAGAGGGCTGCAATCTGGTATGTTTGATGACTGGAGGGTGGATGATCAACATGACAATTTGCAGCCCTCTAGCTTCAGTAGTTTTTAAGATCTGAGGACGCACAGAAAAAGTTAGGACGGACAGACAAAGCCATCTCAATAGCTTTCTTTTACAGAAAACTAAGAGCAAGAGGCTGACAACCTCATCCATGAAGGCTTGGTGATAGCCAGAAGGGTCTACATTAATATCGGATTCACTTTGAACTGAGGATAAAGTACACCACAAGGGAACTACTTAGACATTTTCAACGTGAATGTCCACCGAAAAGCCCTTTAAACATACACGGAAAAGTTTTTCCTAACCGTACGATAAAACGACTCATTGAATATTTACAAGCTGAACTTTACCGAGTGCAAAGTGTCACTTTACCTTTTATAGAAAGATGTATTTTTTCTTGAAAGAAAGATGAGACAACTGCACCACTTCACAACGCTGGATTTGCTATGAATAAGAAAGAAGGGGCTTTTAGAATACGTATAATAAAGAGAGCTATCAAAATTATCATTTCTCCCCGTTTCGTTTACTTTGTTGTTTTCCATTTGCGTATGACTTAGATTAATAAAAAAAATGGCAAGAACACTTACAGATATGCGAAAAGGACTGACTATGATCTGTCATACAACCAAAACAAAAATGATATTTTGAACAAGCATCACCAGTAATTGTAAGTGACAGTACACCCAGAAAGTAAATTGTAGCTACCAGAGAAAAAATTATATTTACTATCAGCTGCCACAGAAGAACTCGAAAAATTTGACAAATAATGGAACGTAGAAGAACAAACTACAACCTTTAGTTCGAAAAGACTAAGTTTTATTTGTCCAAAAAGCTAAGTTCTGAACAACTGTACAAAAGAGGTCACCTTCAACCCTTTCCTAAAGAGGAGAGAGTCGAATTTCATAAAATATTTCTCACTACCTATGGAAATGTTCAAGAGACCCGAATCTATCTTGCATTCTAATAAATTGTTCAGACTATGTCACAAAGCCCAGAAATCGTCAGAGCCTGGAATAAAAAAAGACAGTTATGATCGACAGATGAAAATGGGTTCAGATCCCTCACTTAACGGAAAACAGAGGCCAAACTCTACCGTCTACAGTAGAAAAGAATTTTGATTCTAGGCCTTAGTATACACAAAGCCAAAGTCTACAATCAGTACAAAATAAGCT
The DNA here is from genome assembly GCF_040412425.1 of Macrobrachium rosenbergii. Lineage (NCBI taxonomy): Eukaryota > Metazoa > Arthropoda > Malacostraca > Decapoda > Palaemonidae > Macrobrachium > Macrobrachium rosenbergii. The sequence goes on from NC_089748.1 coordinate 15,192,887, forward strand.
AGTTTTTACAATCATTGGTTAAAAAAGAGACTTTTTATACACTGGGGAACACAGCAGGAAGCTCACGGGTGTTGCCGGCGACTTTCTTCTGCTCTGGTCCCTAGTCCCATTCTCGATCAAGTCCTTGATGGAATTTTAACTGGCGCACTACGTCACCTTCTCTGTGAACTAGTCTGCCTGTTGACCACTTAAAAACCAATGCCTTGCTTGCCCAGGTCTGGTGAACAAGGAGTATTGGTAATGATTATATTCGTATATGCTCGGTCTCTCATAAGGGATGAGCTGTACCTTGTTTCTGCTACTCATTAGCGACCTTTAACCCTTTATAACAAACGAAGATAAGTAAGAGGTACAAAAGTGGTAAAACTGTACAGCGAAAAATTCTTGGATATATACTACAATGATTAATATATATATAAAAAAAACATGGTTTGATTTTCCCTTCAAGAGAACCAAAGAAATAATATCCAACATCAAGAAATACGAAAGAGGCCTGATTCTACATCGAAAAGTATATAGCCTTCTTCGGTATTGTGATGTAAGCAAAAGGCCAGATTTTACACGAATATCCACGAATGGGGGAACATCTATAATCAGTACTAGTAAAGAGGCTATATCCTACATTTTAAAGAAATAACTACTATTATCACCATAAAATAGATAAACAACATACTCTATTCTTAACAGCAGAAAACAAACCAAACTACTCTAAAATACACACAAAAGAGACCAAATTCTTTTCCGAAAAAAAAATCTGTTTTACATGAAGTACAACATTTGTCAGATTTTACGCCAAGCTGTAAAAACGGTCCTTGTTTTAGAGAGAGTAGTACACATGTTAGATTTTACAATAAAAACATGGAGAATATTGTACACCGAGAAGAAAAAAATCAAATTTTTTCAAGTAATAAAAGGTTCTTGCTATTTTCTTGTGCTCATTTTGCAGTTTTCTACCGAGAAGACTTCAATTTACACCAAACTGACTGTTCCACCAATACTGAAGAGGGCGAAAATAAAGCCTTGAAACTTTTCTGTTAATAACCAAACAACATGTCGTAAATCTTTCAGCTCCAACACATTTTCCTGTTGTCATCAGTTCTTCGAATATTCTCGAGGTTTTCTTCACCTCCAAACGAGCTGAATAATTCCTACAAAATTTTTAATTTCTGCCTCAATGGATCTATTGATTTATGTCTTATAACTGTGTTTAGTAAGGGTCTCATGTTTTACAATGATAAGGAAGTGATGATTAATTCTAACAGCTGGAGAACAAATGAAATGAAACTCTACCTTCATTAAACCAAAAGAATCACTATAGAAGGAATCAAGGTCAACAAGTTTGAAACACAAAACTCAACCAACTAACATCTTTCATGAATTTCCTCCGTGTTGCAGAAAGGACAAAAGATCCCCTAGGGTAAAATAAAGAACTGCTTTTGTGAGGAGACAACGAAAGGTAGAGAGACAGAGAGAAAAAGAAAGAGGGGATAGTAATTACTGACAATAAATGGAAATAAAACAAAAGGTTATGAAAGAGAGGAGACAGGAATGGGCTGCCTTCGGCGAGAAAAATGGGCTTTTGTTGATGAAGAAACTTTTACGTTTCTCTGCTGTGCCTTCTGGAAAAAGAAAAAAAAAAAATACAAATAGAAGAAGACAGAACGATCGCAAAAGTTTTTATTCCTTAAACAAGGTTTCTGTAAACAGCATCGACCTCTACTCAATCATTTTCTTTTGAAGAATGGAATTTCAATAATGGCAGTTACATAACTGAGCAAAAATGTTCCAAATTCGTCTTAAAATGTCATTGGAATTTCGCACTCATGCAAAAAAAAAAAAAAAAAAAAAAACCTGAAAGCCCCTGCCAGGAACGCGTTTTAGGCTCCTTTTAACATTTTAATTTGGAGCTTGAAATCCAGGATTCCCTCCAAAGAGACTCATACTTCTGTCAATTAAATGAAATTCCATATCTAGATTTGTGTATATACATGCATTGTGTTTTCCCAAAGATTAAACTTCATTCGGTACGAAGTAAATAGATTTAGCAAGAATCGTCTTAAATGGGTCATTGCAAATAAGCACGTTCAGTTTTCTTTTACGCAGCAGAAAATGACAATTTATGTTAAATCTTTAAGCGTATTATAATAAATATCTAAAAAAGTGTATCATAATAAATATCTTAAAAAAGAGACCCTTTGAAATGTCAGGTTTACGAAGAGATCAGTAAAATGAAATCCTTAATAATTTGGACAGCCTTAGGGAATATTGAACAGCGAACTCTAACGTGTCCTCGAAAGCGAAAATCTCATTGGGAGGCTTTGTCACATATGCAGATAGAGCGATTAAACAGCTTGAAATGCGAGGAGGGGAATTTCATTAACTGTTCGAATTTGTTAGCGTCATGCAAAAGTCAACAAGGTAACAGGGGACGACGGGTGCAACGCTAAACATAAACCTGAAGTAACCTTGACTTTGTTTCTGCGTGAATTGAACAATGAAGGAAGTACAGGTTATGTACTGTAGATGCGTGCAAAAGGAAATACTCATCATATAGTAATAAATCGCTTACATTTATATATATATATATATATATATATATATATATATATATATATATATATATATATATATTTTTTTATGTATATATGTATATATACATATATATTTAAATTATATATATATATATATATATATATATATATATATATATATATATATATATATATATATATACATACATACATACATACATACATACATACATACATACATACATACATACAGGGTGTCCATAAAGTCTCTACAATTTATAAAATACGAGTATATAACAGTAGATATTTATGAGATATCTTAATCAGATTTGCCCTATGTGCTCAGCAGTTATCAAAAAGAACATCTGAGGAAAACATCGATTGTGTAAGACAAGCCTTTCAGCGTTTTCTACAAAGTCCATCCGTAATGATGCCGGACACTTACAGGTAACACGTTCAACAGTGCACAAAGTCCTACACAAGAGCTTGCAATTGTACGCTTACAAAGTGCAACTCTACAAGCACTCGAGCCAAGTGATAAACCAAGACGAAAAGAGTTTGCGCTTAACATGCAGGAATGAATTTCTGAGGATGAAACGTTCCTCATCAGAGTTTGTTTTGGTGATGAGGCAACCTTTCATGTTTCTGGAAAACTAAACACATAATGTGAGAATCTGGGGATCAGAACATCCCCATGAGACTTTAAACGGTGTGGGATCATGTGCAATCAAATCATTGGTCCATTTTTCTTCAACAAGACATCAATTACTGCAAATGTTTACCTTGACCTTTTGACTGAATATGTGGCACCACAACTAGATGACCTTCAACCAACCATAATTTTTTCCAGCAAGATGGTGGACTGGACTTCTTTCTACGGGGTTATGTTAAAGATATCGTGTATCGAAGAAAGATACGGGACATCACTGATCT
>NC_089748.1:15206350-15250110 GCF_040412425.1 Macrobrachium rosenbergii
TGCTAAATTTAGTCTATAAACCAAAGAAGGCTGTCATAACACTTCGTGTTGAAGAGTTCTTAATAAATAAAAAATAAATAAATAAATAAGTTTAAACAATGCATAATGTATTGAGGAAGTTTTCACTGAAAAATGTGGCGTTAGAAATTGAGTAAAAATAAAAAATATAAAAATAAATAAAAATACCAACAATAACGACACAGCTTCCAAGAATCAACCACACACGCAGAGAAAGAGAGAGTTAAGGATGAAAGAAATAAATACAAAAAAGGGACATCTGTGATGGACATCGGTTGTAATTGCTCTTTAAAAAGAAACAATTAAGACAAGGCTGGTCGTGTTTTCTGCTTCCAAGCTACAAGAGAAGAAAAATAAAGGCACATTTTCCTTCATCCATTTTGTGGCTCACCAGAAACGATTCTGCCACATAATCGTTTTAAGAAATGTTTGTTGAAAGAGGAGATGTTATTAAAGAGGAGAAGAAATTAAACAATTTTGCGCAGGCCCATTCAATGTGCAAAATAATTTTATGGTAGTAAGTTTTTTTATGTAGTTTCATACTCGATGACTAAAGTTTTGATAACTCTCAACGTCATCCTTTTAAGAAGTACAAGAGAAATACATCAACACAATATATATCAGCTATGCTCATGAAATTCTCTTGAAATTTTTGAAATGATAAGAACTTAGTCTGATAAGAGTTGAAATCCGCTTTAAAACAATCTCTTGGTAATTCACCAAGTCGACCCCAAAAAAAATTCCTAAATGGCATGGCAGTCTAGTTTTTATATATAAATTTGCTGTGCTTCAGACACACAAATTTCATTCTTAATGTTCCATCCCAGCCTTGCAAACAGTGTCATACTGGCTGTAATTTAATTATAGTTCCTGGGCTTCCATATACAATCATACACAATAGAGAGTAATAGCTGAAAGCTATACTAAAGATTAATGAATTGTTCCTATACCAGACATAAAATCCATCCATTAGTTTTCTGTAAAAGAAAACTATTGTGCCGGCTTTCTCTGTACGTCCGCAATTTTTTTTTTCTGCACTCTTTCTGTTTGACCTCAGATATTAAAAAATTACTGAGGCTAGCAGGCTGCAAATTGGTATATTAATCACCCACCCTCCTAATCATCAAACAAACCAAATTGCAGCCCTCTACCCTCAATAGTTTTGATTTTATTTCAGGTTAAAGTTAGCCATAATCGTGTTTCTGGCAACACTATAGATAGGCCACCACTGGGCCGTGGTTAAAGTTTCATGGGCCGCGGCTCACATCTTTATACTGAGACCATCAAAAGATAGATCTATAATCGGTGGCCTTGATTATACGCAGTAGTGGCTGTAAGAAAAATCGGTTGTGCCAAAGAAACTTTAGCTCATTTTTTTACTTTTTTTCTTACTATGACAGATTTTATTATTGTTTCTCATTGCATCCACCAGTTCTTTATTCATATTTTTTGTATTCTGCCCATCACTTGATACCTTTTCATCACACCTGTCTCATATAATCTACCTTTACGGAACTTTATTTCTCGACCTCTGACTCTGTCATTGTGGTCAAATCATCTGCGTTAAGGAGGTTCCCATAACCTTCTGCATATACTTTCTGTTGAATATCCAACACTATCACAAGTAGGGCCGGGTATTCACGATCAGGTTTACCTGTCAGTTCACCAGCGACCGTTCAGTGGATGAGCGTCCACATGAATAGAATAGAACTGTCAGTCAGATCGTCACGCCGAGGTCTTCATCTTCAGTTCTCACCCTGCCCTCGTCATGGCTACGCTACATGGCACGATGGAAACTTCGCTGGCTTTTGAGGGGGTGGAGCTATATAGGTTAGCTGCTGCAGTAATTCACTTGATAATAGGAAAGAGCAAAAAGGCGTAATAAGAGTATGGTCTAAATATTGCCTAATAAAGAGAGATGTCTATCTCATACAATATTAATAAGTTTAAATTAGAACTGGGGTTTGGTTTAGTTATTTATAAATTCACCGTGAAGCCTACTTTCACTAGTAACACCTTCCATAAAAAAGCAGGACACTGGGCTAGGCCTTTAGTGAATTGTCTGTATCACATGGAAAAATATCTTTTATTTATTATACAAAAATTCGACTCACAGTGGTCTACAAATAGCACTGCAGGGTCTACAATGAAATGAATTAGGACTATACATAGTTTATTCATATTCTGGTCCGAGCAGTTAAGATCCTACACAGGTGAGATACAGAGGCGAACTGTCATAAAATTGTTACTTACCCATCCACACATGCAACCACCTGTCAGTCAGTTGGAAGAACTTTAGGTAATTACATCAGTTCATCCGTTCTGGTGAATGGACTGACTACGCCCATAAACTGTCGTCTACACGCAAGTTTTATGCCAGATTCAATGAACTGACAGGAGAACCGACTGCTAAACCTGATTGTGAATACCTGTCCTAAGTTTGGACCTAGTGCTAATCCTGGATGTGTACCAGTTGGTATCATTTCAGTGTTCACTTTTAAGAATGACTTTGATAATACTATGTTTACAAGGTATGCACCATGAAGTCAAGATCAGTAAAGACAAGCAGATGATTAATTAGAATGATAATGTAGGAAAACTCATGGAGGCATTGACACAGAAAGAACACAAATTCAGATTGTGAATTCAAGCGCCTGCCTCCATGTGAAGATGGGCCTAAGTTCACATAAAGACAATCTCCTCATAATCGTTGATACATAAAAATGTGTCATTACACACAGACACACACACACACACACACACACACACACACACACACACACATATATATATATATATATATATATATATATATATATATATATATATATATATGTATATATATATATATTGTCATAAACTGGGTCCTTGGTGTGGATGGAAATTGGAACAATTTATTATTATAGACTGCCTTCGTACCAAGGGGGGTCCATGATTATGAACAAAAAGGAAAACTACTAGAACTCACCTTAGAATCTTCCTTGATTGATGTACTCGTAAATAATGAAGGTCACTGATTCGGAATTAGAATTCTTTTACAATCAAAAGGGGTTTATTTACAGAGAATGGGGCAAATATGTGAGACCAAAAATGTAACAATTTACAGACATATAAATCACATATGATAGATCAATAATGCAGAAATTTACAGACACGCAATGTTAAAACAAGTGACTCTGTTATGCCAAAATGCATCAATTCACATACAGTAATACACTGGATGGGGTAAATTCCAGGATAATGGTAATTAGTTAATCAAGATGATTTCTGTGTGGACAACAGATTCTTGCAATCAGTCTGCGACCAGAAATGGTTGCGAAATTTGGATGGCAGTCATTAACAGATCCTGGCATAGATTTGCGAACTGGGCAGGGTATGATGACTCCTGGAAGAGAATTCCAGAGTTAGTACAAACACGGGGGGGCAGAGGGAACCTCCCTTCCTACTAGAGTAAGCACAATGAATCTACGCCCTAGGGAGGAATTGATCACTTGAGTTACTTAAATTAATTTGCTCTTAATTTACACTATGGAGGGAATATTTGAATACTTACCACTGAATCATATTAGGTTGATTTCAAAGCAAGTCATGAGGCGGTTCACGGGCTGCTCGAAGTAGGGTGACTTAACAAAAGGGCTGCTTTTTAGGAGGAAGAAAATTGAGGTTTGGAGGAATGGAAAAACCAAGGAATTTCATGGGGAGGAAAAGGGCTGGCTTACTGACTAATTGCGGTCAATGTACCTGGGCCTGTAAATGCTTGAGATGAACATGTGAGACTTGGCTGGTTACTGGGGTTAGCTTTCACCAGCGTAAAGGAAGGAAAGACAGCACATGCGTCTCGAGTGGTAGTTCTGCTCGGAGTGCTTCTCCGGGAACCCAGTGAGCGCCTTCCCCAGTTGTTTGCTTTGAAGTCTAGGCCTACGTCGATCTGCAAAGAGTCATACAGCCAGCAAAGGAGTGGAGAAAAAGTGGGTCTTAAGATTAAGTACTTAGAGGTTAAGTTCCTATCTAATCTCCCATTCCCTTAGCAGATGGCAGCTCCTATATCGCGTGATGGGGATGAGGGGGTTCGGCTACTGTTTAGCAGGCCCAGGCATTTCCTGACGCTGGAATGGAATGCGTCCTGGGTTCAATATGAATGGAAAACATCTTGGTTTCGCCATATTGGCTTAACTATAAGTTAACGGAGATGATGGATTTTCATTAGAAATCAATTAGATGGCAATTAACTAGGAGGGAAAGGAATGGAAATCTTTGACAATATATTTATAGAGTATATTGTAATAAAATTTTCTATATATATGTACAAGAAGTGATGTATGTAATTTTCATATGCAAGAAATATTCTATGTTGTTATGATAATAGTTGTTGAAATTTTTGAAATGTCAGATCTCATAAGAATAGACAACTTAACAGCTTAATTTAGAATCTTTTAGATAACGCAATAGCGGGAGATAGATTACGTCATACAAGCAGTCATATGACTTTGTTATCATGTGGCTGTTTGTTCATTGGATCACTTTTGTTTTGGTTTGAGCAATAAGTCACATCAACAAACGAGATAAGAGATGAACGATTGCTTCGAGTATTGCATCATCTTTTGTCTTACAGAGAGAGAATCACGTGGGTTTCTAAACCTGTACTGTTCTGTTTGTGCATCGATTATGTTGAGATCTCATCAAAAAGTTTGTCCAATACATAGACAGATGCATCAAGCAAGTATTTTCTTGGGAAAAGGGAAGTACTGCACAAAAGCACATGGAAGTTACGTCATTTAAACTCTAATCGCGTATCGTCCACCTTTGATTTATCTTGTACAGAAACGTTTTTGCAATTATGATGATGTCATCTAGCTTTGATAGAATATTCTACGGGGTTCTGAATTTTTACTGCAAAAGTAATTTTTCATTCTGATTCTAGAAACCTTTTATGCTGTTCCCCCCGCCATTAAAAAAACGTGAAATTATAAAGTAATGTAAAGCAATTAATTGTTGGTCACTCACTCCGTTTTAGTAACTTATTATGAGATCTGATATTTAGTGTTGTAGCAGTGTGTGTATATGTGGAACAGGCACCTTTTCAAGAATAAGGTACTTTTTGGTAATGGCCAGAACTGTAGTTAACAGATATTGTAATTAAAATTTATACCAAGGTATAATCAGGAGTGTTTAAATAAGTGATTAGTAGACCAGTTAGTATAATAATGGATTTGTACTTTAGTGAAGTTACATTTACATTTCATTTTCATGTTTTGTGTAATTGTGTGCTCCTAGAGTCATTTCAATTATTTGTTCAATTCTTTTTAATTTAATACTTTTACATATTTTGTGTTTACAGTCTCTTAGTTTTTTCAAGATGCTTACTTAATTTAGTTTCACATATTAACATTTTGGCAATTTGCGTTTGTTTAATAATTTTGTTTAAGAATTAATTACGATTGTGAATTTTGATTCCAAGTAATAGTAATTTTTTTTAAGTAAGCTTGTGAACTTTGATTTACGAATTTTGAATTAAAAATAAATTTTATTACTTAAAGTTTTTTTAATAGTGTTTCATTTATTAACCACCAGTGGTAGGAATAATTTTGTGAATAAATTACAGTGATACAAGTTTTGTTCCTTCGGTTTTGCTGAAGTGACTCTAAGTGAGGAAACAGTTATCGTTGTTTGATGGAGTGACACCCTTTGGGTTAACTTTGTATATATATTGATACCTCACAGCTGTTTTGATAAACTTTAGTATATTTTGATACCTCACATTGCTGATAACTTTTAAGGGATCACTGTTGCCTTTAGAGTATGAAGTCGTATTTTTTTTTTTTTTTGGTTATGAGAGTTCAGGTATCTGGCTGTAGTGAGGTAAGTTTAGAATTCTATGATTGGTAAGTGCAATAACCAGGTATTTGGAACACTTTGTGACAATATATATATATATATATATATATATATATATATATATATATATATATATATATATATATATATATATATATAAAATTCAAAGCTATGCGATGCAAAGAGCATCAGGGAAATTCCGTACCTCATAAATTCCCCGTGCTTTATCTTCCACAAATCTCCGCTTATCTCTAGCCTCCCTTCTCACAGTTCTCATTCAAGTAGGTCTCGCTTTTCCAACTCTTCTGGTGCCCACAGGGTTCCAGCTGACGTTCTAAAGTCCTAGTCTCCAAGGGGTTGTGCGAAGGACATGCCGAAGGCATCTCCATTTTCTTTCCATCATTATCTTGGCTGCATATAGAATTGAAGTTATTTCCCTTGTGGTGTCGTTCTATCTTTCTATACGGTAATACAGATCATACTTAACCTATTTCTTATCTTTCATATGCACTTTTGATCTATTTGATTTCCAAACCATTGTTTACATTTTTTAAAATCTTTCATTAAATTCAAACTCAAGAGAACTTTAACATTACTGGATACCATTGTTCCTAGCTAAACGAAATGTTCAACCGCATTGATCCGTTCATCATCAAACACTATTTCAGCCCTTTGAACCTAATCCGTCTCATTACTTCTGGCTTTCGCAAATTCATTTTGCATCCTGTCTCTCTAGACATATGAAACATTCTATTAGAAAACTTTGTAAATCTTGTGGATTTTCGTTGCTTAAAGCAGCATCATCTGCGTATTCTAACTCTATGAGGTTTCTATTGATCCTTCAATTTAAACCTTATCTTTCATCTCCAACTACTCGAGACCACTTCAAAAACTGTGAATTCACTCATAGGCATATTCAGACCTTTGTCAGCTTCAGTTACATCAATCAGAATGTATCTCACATGACCTCACAAAATTACTCTCTCCAGCGTTGTTTTTCTTCTTCTGATGTTATTATTGATCCATCCCTCTTTTTGACAAGCATTTTCCACTTTCTCTTTTCGCTCATTCATAATTCTTCAGGCTACCTTAACACCAGTGCCACTGACTAAATTTTGTATTTGTCAACATCATCAGCCTGCTCACCCAAATATTCTCTTTATATGTATATATATATATATATATATATATATATATATATATATATAATATATATATATATATATATATATATATATATATATATATATATATATATATATATATATACATACATACATACATACACACACACATACACACACACACACATACATATATATATATATATATATATATATATATATATATATATATATATCAAACGATACATATTCTTATAATGTGTGTATTAATGCATGTATGAATGTATGCTTGTGGAATGGTTTATGCTATACAATTATATATGAAAAGTCTGCATGCTTTACGTGACATAAAGATAACTGAAAAGGTGAGAAATGTGGAGATATTAAGAAAAAATACAAAGGTTGGTGTAGGCTAAGAATGAATCAGAGAGTTCTGAGATGGCTTGGCCATGAGGAAAGAATGGGGATGCATTTGTGAAAAGAATGTTAAATAAAAAAATGTTAGAGGGAAGTGAAGACCTAGAAAATGTTGGAAAGAGGTGTCAGAATATATGTATATATGTATGTGTGTATATCTATGTATATATATACCTACATACATACATTATATATATATATATATATATACATATATATATATATATATATATATATATATATATATATATATATATGTGTGTGTGTGTGTGTGTGTGTGTGTGTGTGTGTGTGTATGTATGCATAACTGAATCACGGAAATGTGATGTGGAACGTGATGAATATATAAATAAAGGAAATGCCATGAAAGAAAGTGAAACGACAGAGTTGTGCTAGGCCTTTCAACTTACTGTCCTTTACAGTAAGTTAAAATAACACACTCACTCGTTTCAGAGGGCATTGCCTTTATATATATATATATATATATATATATATATATATATATATATACATACATATATATATATATATATATATATATATATATATATATATATATATATATATATATATATATATATATATATACATACATATATATAAATATATATATATATATATATATATATATATATATATATATATATATATATATATATATATATATATATATATATATATATATATATATATATATATATATATATATATATATATATATATATATATATATATACGGGGTCAGGCAAAATGATCTGACGCATTTGTAGGTTTAATAAAATGCAAATGAAGTAAAAAGAAACAAAAAAGTGTTTTATTTTTGAAAAGTACATATAATGCCATTTTGTTTCATTATGTTTTAAAAATTAAATCAGTCAAATGGGATCCATTATTGTCCACACACTGTCGAAGGCGTTCACGAAAGTTGTCTATAACTCGGCGGGTCATTTCATGTGGAATGGCAGTAATTTCTTGACGAATTGCATCTTTAAATTGTTCAATAGATCGAGGGCGATTAATGTATACCTTTGACTTGAGGTATCCCCAGAGAAAAAAATCGCACGGATTTAAATCAGGTGAACAGGCGGGCCAACCGATGTCACCACGCAATGAGATCAAATGAAGGGAACATCTTCCTCAAAATCCCCATCGCACGTCGAGAAGTGTGGGCTGTTGCCCCATCCTGTTGAAACCAAACATTGTCCATATCGTGGAGCATATTCAATTTTGGTCTGAGAAAAGTCTCTAGCATCTCACAATATCGATCAGAGTTCACAATCACTGTAACGTTGTCTTCTTCGAAGAAGTACGGACCCCATATACCGAATTCTGCCACAGCACACCATACAGTCACCCGAGGACAATGCAAAACAAAATGGCATTATATGAAAAAATGGCATTAACTTTTCGAAAATAAAAACACTTTGTTTCTTTACTTTATTTGCCTTTTATTTAACCTACAAATGTGTCAGATCATTTTGCCTGACCCTGTATATATATATATATATATATATATATATATATATATATATATATATATATATATATATATATATATATATATATATATATATATATATATATATATATATATATATATATAGTTTGTATGTTTACAGAAAATCTCATCTATTCCCCCAAAATTCCTTGTCCTGAAACGGCTGCCTGGAAATATTTGATTTCAATTACTAGTCTGCATCTGTACAATGCTGCTGTAAAGTGCAACAAGTTTCATATCATGATGCATCTTGTTAAGTAAGGTATTTATGCTTTCTTCTGTCCGTTTGTCTCTGTCTCTGTCTCTGTCTCTCTCTCTCTCTCTCTCTCTCTCTTTCAAAAACTCACAGACACACAACACATAACAGAGTGGTAAAACAGGACAGAAATTCACATACCACCGGCCGTTCTCTCTCCTCCTTTTTTATGAATTTCATCTTTCTCTTTCTTTCGCCGTTGCCTAGGGCTCGGACGATGAGAGCACTCGAAAGGAAAACATTATATCGCACATTTCCTTGCATATTCCTCTTCCATTGATCTTTTCCACCAAAAGACAGGGAAAGGAGGCTTAGCTCCTCAAAGATCGAACACAAAAGATACAGAATAAACGACATTGTGGCCGCGTGGAGATCTCTTCCTCCCTCGCGAGTTTTTGTCGAGATTGACGAGCTGCTGATACGATCGGGGAACGATGGAAGAGACGGAGAAAGAGACAGGAAGATCGTCAGCGGTAAGGGATGGATTTCATTACCCGTCGCTTCCGACTCTTTACGAGCCCTCCCCAACAACTCCATCTCCTCTACTACAGCCAAAACCAACGCATTTGCCCCCAGCCTAAGTGCTGGGGAGAAGAAGAAGGAGGGAATAGCAGGGGGTTCTGGGATCTTCTGATTTTGATCACTTGCAATTTGCACTTATGGCATCACGAATGTTGCGCTATAAATCTCAGAAAGAGGCCTATAACTACAAATAAATTTTGATGACCAAACATCTATTACAAATCCCATTGGCAATCAGGCCCGCGCTAGTGAGAATCCACAGTATGTAACAACTACCGCATATATATCATTCACTATTTCAGTGTACTGAGGTGCATTTCGTTCTAAATGGAGTTTGCACGTCTTTGCCTCGGATTCCAGCCTGGATATATATATATATATATATATATATATATATATATATATATATATATATATATATATATATATATATATATATATATATATATATATATATATATATATATATATATATATATATATACATGTATATATATTATGTCCACTTAGAAATCCAGAGCGAGGACAAGCAGACGAGCATACTCCATTAAGCTCCTACTGAGCTTCTTTTTAACTGGAATAGTGAATTATGCAGTATGCGGCAGTTCTTAGCTGTAACACGTCCCAAAAAAATACTCATCGAGTTCTTACCGGCGTGAGAAAAGGCATATACATACATACGTTATATATATAACATCGTCCCAAAAAAGAATTTTTTGCTGACCATCATGAAAGCTAACACCTTCTGAGCTATCATCCCATCCATGGAAAAACACGTTGTGATGAACTATTAGTCATATATATATATATATATATATATATATATATATATATATATATATATATATATATATATATATATATATATACATATATATATATATATATATACATATATATATATATATATATATATATATGTATATATATATATATATTTATTTATTAGATATATTAATTTTTTATTTTTGTCACATACCACTCATGCTTTTTTTTATTCGCAAATATTAAGACACAAATTTCGTTTAATATCCAGTTCTCAATACCTCGGGAATAACTTACACCCAAGTGGAATTATTGGCACTTCTAAATGGTACTGAACCTTAGCAATGATTGGCAATCAGTCTGGTTAAGAGGCTGAATTCGAGCAAAACAAGGACTCGAATGAAAAGCCGGTCTCGTGTTGTGTGCTAATAATGCTTCAATCTGCTTAGGATACAATTGTGCATTAGCAATTTGGTCCCACCAGTCTTTTTCATCACAAGACTTACAAACTTTCCATTTTAGAGCAATGTTTCACCTTTACGAGTGATGATGGCTGGAATGTCTCATGCATCACAGCTTTTGTTATACTACTGATGGAATATTGCTCTTCCATCTGGATGTCTCCATTTTTCTGAGATTTTCACCCTGAACAAAATCCATTTTAGAATGGTTTTCTGTTTCTTACGATGGCAGTTAAAATTCAGACCCATCGTCAAAAGGTATAATACTTAGCAAGCATCTTTCCGGAAGTTTGATTTCAATATGGCCATCCACCATCACGTTTAGTGAATGTATCACAGGAGCTTTCGGTATGGAAAGTCTTTTGATATGCTGTGATACAGCATCGCCCAGCAGCACTCGTTATCTTGACAGTAGTGTTGTGGCACCGTCGTTCAGTGAGTCTTACATGTTGGTGTTCATTAGTTTAAGAAAGGTTGCGATATTATTTTCAAGTGACATGATCTTTTGTCTCACTTTGTTCCTGCTAATTTCTCGAGTACTGAGAATTCCCGCATATAATTAATTGTTTATTTTCATGTACTGGTTATTTTGCTTGAAAAATATTTTCTGAATTTTGCTGTGTTTCTCCTTTTTAGGTCCAAGTCCTGAAGAAAATTTGTCCTGTAAGACATGGATTTTTTTGGTCTTAAGGTGTGCGAATTATAATAATAATATTAATATTGAAATTGCATTAAAGGTCATTTTAACCGTGAACAATGTGGGAAGGACCACATATTGTTCTTTTTTTTTTTTTTAACGTCCTGCTACGTTTCTTCTATTGGCTGAAGAAGTGTTTATAATGAACAATTCTGTTGCTATTTTCTCACTGTAAATGACAATTCTAGTTCTGCCACTCCCTTTCTTATTCTGCTTGTGGTGCATGAATTATGCTATTTTGCATAACCATTTATTATTTACTTTGTTCTTGGTGCACGAAGAACGCCATTTTGTATAATGACTCATTATTAGTTTTGTTAATGGTACAGGAATAATGCCATTTTTTATAACTAATCATTATCTATTTTATAAATATTATAAGAATGTAATTCTGTAAAATTAACTCATACTAATGGACAATTAAGTGTGTGCCACATAAAAGTAGTGTTAAAATTATATTGACCTTAGATGATAACGTCACTTATTTCGACAACTTCAAGGCACACACACACACACACACACAGAGAGAGAGAGAGAGAGAGAGAGAGAGAGAGAGAGAGAGAGAGAGAGAGAGAATTTGATCATAGGAAAAAAGAAAAGATATTACCAATATACGCAGTGTTACTTATGAAGGCCAAATAAATCGAAAGAAAACAGCGAGCTCCAACAAACCGTAAGTAGATAAAAGTATGAACACGCTTATTCCCGAGAGATCTCGGAGCCGAGTAGCCGGGCTTCTTTTACGTTCCAGAAACTGAAAAATAAAAGAACAGGGGAGACGAGAGGGACCTTAATGAGGAAAACTACCTGAGGGAATGTTAAGGGGCTGAGAAACATTACCAAAATAGAGAACGTGGGGGAAAAAATACACCATTTTGTGGTACCCACGAGAATAAAAGCGAAAGTGATTTTTTCCCCAAGACCTGAACGACCATTTTCATGTTTGTTAAATTTCATGTTTGCTTTTGAGTTCAGCCTAATTTTTTCCATCAAGTAAAAGTGGAAAAAGGGTATTTTTTCTTCCTCTTTTTTTTGATGAGTTAATGGATACAGTAAAAACTTTCAGCTGGTCTCTCTCTCTCTCTCTCTCTCTCGTTCTGTGTGAAAACAAACACAATATCACTTGTGTCACTAGCAGGGCGTACTACATGCCACGGTTTTACAGACATTTTGACGCTTTACTGGACCTAGGAAAGCAACAGAAATTACTTTACATATGTGCACACAAACGTGTGTGATATATATATATATATATATATATATATATATATATATATATATATATATATATATATATATATATATATATATATATATATATATACATACATATATATATATATATATATATATATATATATATATATATATATATATATATATATATATATATATATATATATATATGGGATCCATGAATTTACTGACAACAATTTCACCGACAACAGTTCATCGACAACAGTTCATCGACATGCTCAATTTATCGACTGCACAATTCACCGACATTGTGATTGATCAATTCACCGACAACAATTAAGCTAAGATAAAAAGGAAAGATCATTGACAAGACTGTACCAGCCACATATAAAATAAAGGTTTGAATACTAAACTGGTAGTTATGAAATAACTGAGGCAATAAATCACCAAATAAGGTTTTAATACTAAACAGGTAGTTTAGAAACAGCCGATGCACTAAATTACCAAATTAGCTTGAGTTTCAAAAATAATAACAGTGTATTTTCTCACTTCAGTAAGAAATATAAATGGTCTAGTTAACAAGGATTTTCACTACATAGCCCATCATGCCTCTCCATTTTATAGAATCCGAAAAAGGAAAGAAGAAGCTTGTTGTTCATGGTTATTTCTTTTATAAAGACAAGGAGCGTGAAGATAAGATAGACTGAAATGTGACAAATATCACAAAATAAGGTGCAAAGCGCGGGTAACTACGTGTGACGGTGAAATTGTAGCAGAAGTGACTGAGCATAATCATGTTTGTGATGCAGCCTGAGAGTGAAGCACAAAAATTGTGGAAAACATACGTAAAAAGCCAAATCTTCCACAGAAGCACCTCATCTCATGCACTAATATCAAACGAGCTTAAGAATTGCAGCTGAAGCAGCTGCTTGTAGGCTTGAAAACACAGACGATGAAAAGGACAATAAGAAGTATCAGATTTGAGAATAATTGCCTGCCACCACTTCCACATGCCAAAGTGAATTGACTTACTAGCGAGTATACGAAAACGTTTCGAGGTGAAAAATTTTTAATTTTCGATTCTGGACCAACTGAAAATCGCATATTAATTTTTGCTACTTCACGTAACACTCATCTTCTAGCAAATAGTGATCATTGGTATGGGGACGGAATATTCAAAACCGTTCCATTGTTATTTTATCAGCTATATACATTCCATGGATTTCAAGAAAATAGAGCAATTCCGCTTGTCTATGCATTACTTCCAGATAAGTCAGAAGCATCTTACAATATGCTACTAGAGAAGATTAAGATCAATACACATTTTTCGTCTCCTTCCTCGACCCTGGACAGGTAGCCTCGGAAACCTGTCACACGACAGGTAGGGTAGTGTACTTTTAGACACACGAACTTTGGCCGTCGACTACTCGGGTCGTATGGGACCAATTTTTTTTTTTTTTTTTTTTTAAACTACTGAGCAAGTACTCTTCTTTCTACTGGTGTAGGAGAAAAACTCTAGTAATAAAACAATACCCTATTTATTCAAAATCTGACAATAAGTATCAAAATTAAATTACATACATTTATACTACAAAGAGTATCCTGAGGTTCAGAATTCTTGAGAAATACGAGGCAGGCTTGAAAGACGAAGGGTTGAGCACCATTTTGAGACTAGTCAGGCTGTGATAGCTCAAAAACTGCAAAATCTGGAAAGAGGAGAAATATATGTACATTTTTTTTAAATCAACAGAAAACTTTGCATAACAAAATATTTTTTCTACCACTAAATCTTTATGGATTTGGATTAAAATTTTTATAAGTATTCTGCAAGCATCTAAAATCATGGGAAAATAAAATAAACTAATTTGAAAGCTATAAATGGGTCAAAACAGGTACATTTGGATGGCACCACACTCTGCCATCCAGTGCCAAAATATTTTTCATGTAAAAATGAGTATGACATGGCTTAAAAGGTTTTATTTTTTGTTAAATGTTTTTAAATGTAATATATAATAAAAAATAAACAATAGACAATAATAATAATAATTTAGGAACACTTACCAGGAATTGGAGCACTTTTCACAGGTGTACTTCAGGTGGTGGGCACAGGTTGTCTTCCTGCAGTTGCTACATAAAATTTTTGATCTTGCATTAGAGGAGGAAGGGCAAAGATGGCATCTCTGCCGCTTTTTCAGAGCGTCCCTGGCCTTCATTTGTGGCAACGGTGATGTCTTCCACTCAAACACAGAACAAATCAGGGATGAGACATCCCTTGGAAGATATCTCTTCTGCTGCAGGCGCGAATGCCCAGGGACGACAAAGTTCAAGTGCCAAATCCATAGCAAATTTTCTTCGGGAAACTTTGGCATTTTCTGGTCGGTGCTGATATATTATGAAGGCGTTATTGACCACGATGTTGAGTAGGCCAAAGAAGACACAAGGGCCACCTACGGGTCTTCCTGCTGCAGGTCATGGCAGCACACAGCTGGTCGAAAGTGTCGACCCCTCCCTTGGTTGCATTATAGTACATGTGGATGTGCGTCTTCTGACGTTCCACAAGTGTGGGTTGATGGTGGACTGTGGATAAAATCTGCATCCTCTTGGTTGACTTCACACGTTGGCACATCAGGGTTGCTTTATCTTCATAGTTGTAGACAGCAACCGACTGTCCCAACTCCATTGGAAATGTTAGCAATTCCAGAGGTATGTAGGGTTTAGGACGAATAGTGCCTACCAAGTGCATTCCATATTTCTGCAGGCTCTTTGCTAAGGGCAGGGATGTAAACCAGTTGTCGGTGGTAACAACACGCCCCAACGTCCTGAAGGGCTTGACCAACTCTGTGGTAAAAAACTCCCAGCGATATGACCCTGTCAGCACCAGTGGTCTTGCCACAGTAGGGGATTGAATTGCACATATAATGTGTTTCTGCATCGCAAGCCATGACCAATTTGATACCATACCTAAAGAGGAAAGAAGAAAACTAACATTAGTTATAAATCAAAACTTGAAAGATTTGTTATAATGAAATAACAGAAATGTTGAAAATTGTAAAACAAAAAAGTATTACTGATAATGATAATTAATGATACAAAATATTTACAAATATTCACAGAAGAAAACATTTACTTACTTTGCTGGTTTGTTTGGAATAAACATGCGGAGGCTGCAATGTCCCCTGAAGGCTAGCAGTTGTTCATCTACAGTAAGATGAGGCCCTGAGAGAAGTTGCCTATGCAGTGCCGGATGACAGTATTCCAAACTTCCCTGATATGGGCGAACTTGTCCGTCTTCAGACGGTCTGTCCTTGTGCCAGCATTATCAAAAAGGACCTCATGAGGAATGCAAAGCGCCGCCGCTCATGGCACTCCTGTAGAAGGGGCATCCTAATGCTGGGGAGAACATCTCTTCTGTAGTGAGGTGGTTGTCCTTGCGTGCCCCTGCCATGATAAGTACACCAAGTAGTGCCTTCAGTTCCATGAGTTGGAGGTCTTTTGAAGGTGGGGTTGTTTTGGCGTTTCACTTTATCACGCAAGGACGTGATTTTGTCACTTGTATGCATACACACTTCTGCCAGCAAGGGGCCGTTCATGAACAACGAAAACACCTCCAATGGTGTCTTAGCAGTTAGTGTGTTTGTAGTAGGAGCCCCCTCCTCAATGTTGTCACTCCTTGAAATAGATGGCATGGCAGGGTTTGGCTCTGAGTGCCACACTGTTTTTGTCCCTTCCTCTGTATATGTCTTGTGGTAACTTCTTGAGGGCTTCACCAGCTGCAGGATGTAGTGGTCCTCTCCTCCTCTTCCTGCTTCTGTAACTCAGAGGGGCTAAGGGAAGGGCAAAGCTGTTGCAGCCCTCGACGTAGAAGGCTCTGTCCTCCTGGGGTGCGAGGCATTCCAACTCGTCTTCCAAGTCTTCATGAGTGACTTCTTCTACTTCCTCATCCTCCCACGTGTGGGCATCGTGCAGGTCATCAAACACCCTGTCTGCTTCGATAACAATCTCAGAGGGGTCCTCCACATCACTGGTGTCATCCTCAGAAAAAAGCAGCTTATTGTAGTCCTCCTCCTTCACGAAATTTCTTCTCGACATGGCGAAACCTGAAAACATGAAAAATGGAAAATTAGAAAAGTACCAAAAACCATCTTGGCCATGAGCAATCTCCAAAATGGCAGTTGGTCTATGTAGAGCAACCATCCGTTAATATTTCCACCGAAAATTATCACTATAGTCCAAATAACAATGATGCAGCAATAAATTTTACAAAAGTATTGAAAATCACTTTTACTTACGTACAAGGTAAGGTAGTGCTGAAATACACACAAAAGAAACTTCCGGCGCCGAAAATACTGTGTTCGTGGCGGACTTCAAATGCGGCACGTCTACTCTCCATGTCAGCTCGACAAAGACTAGCTATTCCAGAAAAATGAGTCCACCTACTTGAAGGGGATGCTGCGCACAACGAAAAAATGGGTTTTGCGCAACCTGCGTGTGTCTAAAATGGCACAAGGCTACCTGTCCAGGGATAACTATTGATTTTGAACACGCAATGATAAAGGCATGCAAAAAAGAATTCCCAAGTGTGGTATTAAAAGGATGTTTCTTCCATTTTTCGCAGTGTATCTTTCGTGCCATCCAGGCTAATGGACTGAAAAGAAGATATGAAGAGGATGCAGAATTTGCCCTAAATCTCCGTTATTTGCCCGCCATAGCATAGCATATGTGCCTGTTGATTCGGTAGTCAGTGCATTTGAATTGCTATGTGATGCTGATATCCTCCCGAGTGAAGCAGAAGCCGTAGTGGACTATTTTGAAGATACGTGGAAAGGCCGTCCTGACAGAAGAAACCGTCAGACCTCCCAAATTTGAGATCGAGATGTGGAATGTTTATGAATCTGCTTTACTATCCCTACCGAAGACAAATAATGTGGTAGAAGGCTGGCACCGAACTTTTGAAACACAAGTTGCTGGGCACCACCTAATATATGGAAATTTTTTCGACTTCTTGAAGAAGGAACAAAATTATAATGATGTAAAAGTTGACCAATTCTTAGCTGGTACTTCATCTCAACCATCAAGAAAGAAATACTGTGATTGTTCTGAACGAATAAAACGGATTGTTGAAAAATACTCTTCATATAGCGATGTCATTGATTATCTACGGGCAATAGCCCATAATCTAGCTTTCTGATTTTAAATAAAACAATTTGTGGTTTTTATACATCTATTTATTTCTGAAATATTTTGTTTCTTAAATATTTTGCCCATGACTGTAGAGTTGCTTTATTTACTGTATATTTTAAACATTTTTAATAAATACTAAAAAAATCTACATCGTTTTCTAACATCCTAAATAAAGACTAGCAAGTAATTATTTCATATATCAAAGATAAAAGGTTAAATGCCGAAACAACCAATAAGTAATGAAACACTAACTAAGGCTGCAATCTGAATTTGTCACCAATTATAAGACAATGAAAATATTTTATTTTCCACTAGTCCGATTGAATTTTGTTTAGGATTTTTTTTTATTTTCTATAAATTGTTGTCAGTGAATTGTGCACTCGATAAACTGGAGCATGTCGATGAACTGTTGGCGATGAACTGTTGTCAGTAAATTGTTGTCGGTGAATTGCTGTTTGTAAATTCGCCTAGACCTATATATATATATATATATATATATATATATATATATATATATATATATATATATATATATATATATATATATATATACATATACATATATACATACATAAATATATATATATATATATATATATATTATATATATATATATATATATATATATATATATATAAATATATATATATATATATATATATATATATATATATATATATATATATATATATATATATATATATATATATATATATATATAGTATAAATATAAATATGTACATAGATTCCTCATACTTCTCTCATAACTCATTCATGACAAACGCTTAATCCACGCTTCATGCTCTCAGTCCTTTTACCTGTCTTGTATTCTCAATCAAAATCTTAGCATACCTCCTTGATGGTATACTAAGTGATTTTACGCTCTTTTAATTCTACAGTTTTCTCTATCACCATTACTACTAAAGTATGGAAGAATTGTTTCTCTTATCCATTCCTTCAGAACCTTTCCCAAATCTATGGTTAGCTTCTAAATTTTTGCAGATTATCACATTATCTCGATTATAATTCCAAAAACTCTTGGAGCATTTCCATTCTTCATCCTCTTAAATGCCTTCCCTAGATCCTAAACAGTCACATCCACAAATGTTGTTACACTTAAAGAAACTTCCCCACCCTATTACATCTTTTATCCCCATTCCACAATTCATCCAGATACTCACTCCACTGGTCCAAGACTGGATTGATTTGGAATTACATCTCACCATTTGTTCAATAACCTTCCTCGCTGCATTTATCTCTCTTTAGAGCAACTAACTTTCCTAAAGTAAGTGTTCATGATCTTACCTACCATCATGTAAATGAGCCTCAAATAACCAAGTCTGCCATCACTAAACCTCTCATAAATTCACAAAAATTGCCTGCTGACCCTGTGGCACTATCATGGAAGTTAACACCTCTTACTATTTCAATGTCTCTAATCTCAGCCAATTTCTTATAAATTTTTTCGTTATATTGTAGCGAAGGCGTGAGTAAGAGGCAGCATCTACAAACTTACTAATTCATTTAAAACAACAAACAGAAAGGTCAAGGGCTCTTGCGAGCAGAAATGTAGTGCCTGACACGAGGCTAACAAAAGAGATAACTGTACAGTCAACTGTGTTTGCTTGAGTGGAAAATAGCACATACTGTACTTCTATATTCAAGTCGTGAACAGAGTTCTGATAAATATAGCTGGGAAGCTGACATTGTATTGCCTATTAGGAATGATACATTTCGTGTAACATTGTTGTGAACGACAGTATACATAAAAAGGATGTATGATGTCGGCTGCGTTTCTTACATGAGTGAGCTTGGCAGTACGTCAGGAGATGGTTGTTGTGAGGAGTGGATGCCCATAGGGTATGAGTTTGGACGGCCAAGTAAGTCGAACTCCCCCCTTAGAGAGGCCTACAGATGTAGTGGTGTCTGGGAGGTACACTGGTTTGAGGCGATTGATGGAGACCCAGACAGTCTTGCCATCAACAGTCATCTGGTAGGCCCTGTCTCTTCTTTGGATGATCTGGTATGGTCCCGAGTAGGCTGGAGAGAGGGGGGCTCTGTGCACGTCCACTCACATGAATGTTTATTTTATGTTCTGCAGTTCATTGGGATGTACACTTTTCTGGCCATGCTGTAAATCATCTTGGCTGGAATTATCCATTCTAATGCTTTACAGATGTTGGATGGGGATTTTGGGCTTGTTGGATGTTGAAAGATGTCTGCTGGCAATGTTAATGTTTGTATGTATGGTGACTCTCTCAGGCCCAGTAGGACCCAAGGTAACTCCTTTCTCCAACTCCTGTCTTGGCATCTGGCAGTGAGTGATGCTTTCAATGATTGGTGCAGCCTTTCGACAATGCTGTTTACTTCTGGGTTGTAGGCCGCCATGTGTACTATCTCTGTCCTCAAACTGCCTGCGAGGGCATTCCGTAAACTGGACATGAAGTTGGCCCCCATGTCACTTGTGATGATATGTGGGACTCCATGTCTGCTGACCATCCGATGAGAGCTTTCACACAACTCTCAGTCATCTGTTGCTGTATCAGTATTGCTTCTGGCCACCTGGTATTTCTGTCAGTGATGGTGAACAGGTATCTGTAAGCCTTGGAGGGGGTAGAGGGCCCACTATGTCGACATGGATGTCGACGAGATGGCAGTGTGTTTTATGGAACTCTCTTATTCCACTCTCTATGTGTCTCATTATTTTTTTTATGTCTGACAAGGAAGGCATTCTCTCATCCACTTTTTGATGTCGGCTTTCATTCCCCATCAGATGTACCGTTCTGCTACAATTCAGGTGGTTGTGTGGCCTGGTGGGTGGGACAGGTTGTGGGCGAGGTCGAAAGATTTCCCTCTGAGACCTGCTGTCAGGTAGGGGTGAGGGCACCCGGTACTTGTTTCGAAGGCGATGGTTGTCTCTCTATTGTTGATAATTTATAGGTCCCGGCACAGCTGCTGTAGGTCCACTGTAGGTCCATGTCGTCTTTTTGAGCCTCTGCTATTTCGGGATAGCCCGATCTGGATGGTGTTGGCTCAGTTTCTTGATAGTGCGTCAGCCACAGTGTTTGAAGACCCCTTCAGGTACTTGACAGTGCAGGATTTTTCAGCTATTGTAGACAGGTGACACTAGTGTCATGCTGACCATGCATGTGTGGTTTTTGTGAAGGTGTGCACCAAGGGTTGGTGGTCCATTTGTACGATGAACTGCCATCCTTTGAGCATGTGGTGGAAGTGGTGAATGACTTTTTGCTGAAGAATGCCAGTGGTTGATGACCATCATCTGGTTCCTGCTCCAGTACCACGCCCATTGCTGTGTTACTCATTATTCGTCAAAATGAGGGACCTATGGAGTAGAGTAAAGATTAATGTGACTGCAGAGGTTATTGCCTACTCTGTTGGTAAAAATGTATTATCTTGAAGATTTGACCAACATAATTTTTTGGGTTTCTCTTTTAAACAATTATATATTGGACTCATGATTTTAGCAATATTGTGTATAAATCGACGATAGTGGTTAATTAGCCCTGAATTCTTGTGCTGTTTTGATTGTGGTTGGTGTTGGGAAGCCGGTGATTGCTTTTACCTTTGCTGGGAGGGGTTTGATGCTGCCTGGGCTTATTTGATGTCCCAGGAATTCCACTGACATTTTTGCCCACTCACATTTATCTTCCCTTACTACAAGTCCATTTTCTTTGAGTATTTGTAGCACTGTTTTGACGTCTTTAGGTGTTGCTTGAGGTTGGGGCTTAATACAAGGGTGTAGTTGGCGTAGACAATGCAGAAGGGAAGATTGCCCAGGAGCTCAACCATTAGTCTTCGGAAGGTTGCCCCCATGTTCCGAAGGCCGAAGCAGCTGTAATTGAACATGTAGGTGTCAAAGATGGTGATGATCGCTGTCTTCTCTATGCCTTCCTTTGCTACTGGAACATGGAAGTATCCCTTCAGATCTATTTTGGTTAAGACTCTGGTGCTGTCAGCTATGTTCAGCAACGGGTATCTGTTGGGCTTCATTTTAATGTTTAGCAGTCGATAGTCTCTGCAAGGCCGCCATGTTCTGTTGGGTTTTGTTACCATGTGGAGGGGGGATGCCCATGGGCTGGGGGCTTTCTGGGATATTCCTGCTTTCTCCATTTCCTTGGATACTTGTTTGGCATAGGTGAATTTTTCTGGGGCCAAACATCTGAAGCGGGCGTGGACTGGTGGACCTTCTGTTTCTATGTGGTGCTGGACGTTGTGCTTTGCTGGTTTGGGTAAGTCGTGCTGCAGGTCATCTTTGAAGACCTCTGGGAACTCCTGTAGGAGGTGGCGTATTTCTGGCAGTGGGGTGGCTGATGATGAGTACGGTTTGTTGTATCTGCTGTTGTGGTGATGATAAGGTGGTGTGTTGCTTTTTTGTTCTTGCAGCGATGAAGCGGGGGCAGTTTTCTGGATCAGCTGTTTTGATGCTATGTCCACCAGCAGGTTGTATTCTTTTAGGAAGCCTGCTCCTAAAAGTGCTAACATTACATCTGCCGTGATGAATGTCCAGCTGTAGCCTTTCCTGTTGATGACAGTTTCATGGTCTGCTGCCCATATATCTTGAGTGGTGCTCTGCTAGTAGTGGATACGTGGATGTTGGTGGGTGGGGTGGGGTTGAGTTGTTCATGCGGGCTGGCTGGCATGGATGATTTGCATGCCCCAGTGTCAACGAGGAATTCTGTGTTCGGCCTCCCGTCCCTTGTGAAGAAGCACGTTGAGCTTTTGCGTTTGTACCTGGCAGAAAGATAGCGGAAAGCAGGCGCAGCTTCTCTTACAAGGCAACCAGTCTGCTCACCGCTGACGTTTAGTTGCACCCTCTTACATGTTTTTTGAGAACAGAGAGCCTTTGTCACATCTGCAGGCCTTTCTTCCACACTTTCAGTGGAAGAAGCACATTCCCTCTGGTGGTTCGTTTTTCTTCTGCCTAGTCGTTCTGTGGTTGAATTGTTAGGGGAAATTCCGCTTTTGGATGGGGGCGACCAGTTTCTCTGGGTTGCCGTTGGATTCCGTGTTTGTTGACTGCTGGGACCATAGTGCTGCTGCTGTTATGGGTGGCTGGGTGGGTTCCACTGTTGTGTGGGCCATGTGTACTGCGTCGTTGACCAATGTTAGGAATTCTTCAGTGGTCATGGTAGTGGCGTTGGGCATGGCCACCACTGTTTGGTGCGACAGTTTTGTGAGGAGGGCCTCTCTCACAAGGTCCAGGGTTGACTTGGGTTGGCTGTTTGTGGCGGGTAGCATTACCAGCCACCACAATTGCTTGTAGATGTGCGATGGCCTCTCATCTCCTATGGCTGTCCCCACATTGTCCAGGAACTTCCTAGCTCTTAGGGCAGATGGCATGTTGAAGGATGACTTTAGCTGGTCCTTCAGTGTTTCGTAGGTGATAGGGGTTTTAAGTTCTGTGAGCCATTCTGTGACTTGCTTGAAAATGTCGTCTGGAATGGATTCGAGGATGGTGTCTGCTTTGCATGCTGAGGAGGTGATTTTCTTTAACCGCAAGATTGTCTCCTCCCTGAAGAACCAAGGTTCTGGGGCATGAAGGGGCAGATGTATGGAGGCAGCGGCTACACTGTTGCTGAAGAGGCTGGCATCATTGAAGCTGGCTGGGCTGGTCATCTCCGTGGTCACCAATGTTGCAAAGGCATAGTGAGTAAGAGGCAGTGTCTACAAACTTAATAATTTATTCAAAACAACAAACAGAAAGGTCAAGGGCTCTTGTGAGCAGAAATGTAGTGCCTGACACAAGGCAAACAAAATAGAGATTAATAATCAGTCAACAGTGTTTGTTTGAGAATGGAGACTGGTACATGATTCTATAAACAAGTTGTGAACAGTTCTGATGAATTTAGCTGGTAAGCTGACATTATACTGTCTCTATTAGGAATGATACATTTGATTTGACATTGTTATGGACAACAGTATACATAAAAAGTATGTACGATATCGGCTGTGTTTCTTAGTTTCTTATAACATGCGTGAACTTGGTGCATATGTCAGGAGATGCTTGTTGTGAGGAGCGGATGCCCGTAGGTATGAGTTTGGATGGCCAGGTAAGATGGACAATAGTGTAGGTCCATGTGGGACCCTACAATATTATCTTACTGCCTTATCAAATTTACTTGTTTTAATCAATCACATTTAAAGCCATACTTTCACCTCTCGCTCTCTTACCTAAACTGCAATCTATCTCAATAATTGCTTCAACCAAACAAATACCATGTATACATCCAGCCTCTCTTTTCCTGTGGTTATATCTTTCAACATCCTCTTCAATCTACTCTTTACTTAAACTATCTTGCAAATTCGATTCTTCACTGTTTTTGATCTGCCTTCTTTGGGCACCACATATTTACTGTAGGCAAGTCTCTTTCCAACACATTTCCATGATAGTTTCCACTCTCATTTACTGCAGGAATTTACTGTATTACCTACTTGCGCATTTAAAGTACCGATCTTTCATATTTCAAAAACCCTGCTAAGCACAGATTCAAAGTATGCCAAAACACTTTCACTCTCATTTTTGTCCATTTCTGACCCATACCTATTCACTATTACCACATTTTCTCATGAAACAAAAAGTCTTACTTTAAAATTCTTGAACTATAATACATTTGTACTCTCATGCATGTCAACAGACTCCCTGACATTTTAAGGGCTACCTATCCTGTTGGTCTATACTTTTCAGCTATTCCAAAGTGTCAAAACAACCAGCATCCTCTTGATACTTGTCATAATATTTCTTAACTTCAGCACCATACCATCCAACAATTAAAACCCAAGAATTTATATTTTGGATTTTTTCCTGTTTCTTACCATAGGCTATCAGTACAGGGTATAGGGCTGCAAACCTCCCTTCTCCAAGCCTTTGGTTCCTTATCCTGCAAAGGGTTCACTGATCTTCAGCTAGAAGCTCCTCAGCCTTGTTAGACATTCAGTTTGCATCCCAAATCATTGTCACTTCCAGGTTGTTCCACAGTAGCAGTTATCAGTTCATAGAATAACCTGGTGAATGCATTTGCCATGAATCTCAAGAGGCAAGTGCCCATCCATCTGCCTTTAAAGGGCATTTTCTCCATCATGAGATTCACAACCTACCAACAACCTCTCCTTTATCTTATGACATATATTAGAATCCCAGACCACTGGCACTTCCTAGGGTAGACATATTAGATAATACCATTTACTACCACATGGTTGCAGTCAACCATAACCAGCCTGTGTGTGTGTGTATATATATACATTTATATATCTTATATATATTATATGTATATATGTATATATACGCACAAATATATACTTATTTATTTATGTTTGTGTGTGTGTATACCAGTAAGCCAATTACCTCTGTCTTGCATTCACCACAGTATCTCCTGGATACAAAGGCCCACTAATTCCACATCTCTTCCAACTAACCCAAGCCTTTCAGTTTTTCAATGTCCCAATTCTGCTCCTTTCTCTAATTTCAGAATCATAAACATTTCTCTACCCAGGCATTGTCCATCCTATGTGCTTACCCGCAACAATACACTCTTACCCATTTTTACACAAATGATAAGCTTTCTATTGCATTTTTTCAATCCTTCTTACTCCTCTTGTAGTACTTCCCGAGACACTTCATCTCTTTCAAAACATTTCCAGAAGTACTGCTACCTTCCTTGCTTCACTTACTCTTGGATTAATATCTTCTCTCATTCTACCATTTATCAAAAAAATGCACTTCCATATATAAATATATATATATATATATATATATATATATATATATATATATATATATATATATATATATATATATATATATATATATAATGCACATGTATGTGTCTGTGCGTGTCAATCACCTTAATTCTTGTTGCAAAACCGAATAGTTTTATTCACGAGGAAATGTAAGCCTACACAAAAAGATATGGATTGCAAAGTTGTAAATAAACGAGGTGTCATGCCACACAACTGATCCGTCTTCAAACAAATTTCAAAACACGACAATTCACTGCTCCATATTCTTGGCTTTCATTTACCTTTAAAATCTTACTCTTCCTTTCATTCATCAATGATTGTAACCCCTCTATAATATACTTCGTATTATGTAAACACAGCGATCTATTACTTATCCAGCGAACTTACATCTACATATTCTGTGCTTTTCATAACTTATAGGTACACATATTCCTGTACGGGATCTTTTACCCCTACTTTTCATTATCTGATTTATATACTTAACCAAATCTTCACTTTGATCATAAAAATCTTCAGATTGCTCTCAGCAATGTATTACTGAAATATATAAACTCGGTATCCTCTAAACTGAAACTCTATCAGTTCTATTATACGCTTTATATAAGTCCATGCCAATTGTATACTTCTGTTCTCGTAACTCTCAACATTTTCACACATTTGTTTCATATAAAATTCTGGATCCACATACTTTTTCTATCTCTGTGCCTCTACTGACTTTTTCTCTGTCCTTCCTTTGCTGATTCACTTCCTAAAACCCCACAAATACTTCCCCAGGTGCGCTCTAACTACATCCTTCTTAAAGAACGGAATAACCATTCTTCTTGCCTATCTCGGAACAATACTTCTCTAATACAGAATTACCTTGCAAACTCTGGTCGACCACTCAACGATGATCACATCACCATTCCACTGTTTGCTGGTTTATTGTTCTGACAGATGAAAAAAATGATTCAAATCATTACAACTGAAGCATTTATTAGGCTAACTAGTAGTAGTAAATGTGTACGACATAATATACAAGTATTGTAGGGAGGAGATATTTATCTAGTGACTTTCCTCTAAATCAATGCACTAGATATCAGTTTAGGTATAGCTTAGCGGGTAGGGAGGCGAGTTGTTAGGAGGGGCGGGGAGAAGGAAGAGGAGGATGGATATCCTTTTACGGAAAAAAGCAAGAAAAAGACTGATTCATTTTTCGAGTTTAATGTATATTGTCAATTCGTTTTTAGAAACAAGTTCAATATTGTTCTTTCGTTGATATGCCGACTTTTGAAGCACTTGTTCCGCTCTATTCCCTGCAATTAACCTTTTGGGATCATAGCTTCCTGTAATTCCAACTCTTCCTTAATTCATCTCGTGAGCCTCGCGTTCGCAGAGGTCGATGGAAAACTTGCTGACGGAGTTCGTCGGTTCGTCAACACCAGACGACCAACACAGAAATTTCGATGAGAGTCTATTTTGCTGCGCCCGGGGATATAGTTGGGTTCTCTCAAATCAGTTAGGAGTAACTAAAGTTAATTTGCTTTATCATGGTAAAGCAAGTCAAGTCTTACAAATATAATACGAGAGCCCTTGTAATCTTCTCTCTCAGCCTCTGCCTCTCTCCCCCTAAAAAGTTTAGAAAAAACCAGAGTAAGTTTATGACTGGATATATGTACTTATATAGCATACTTATAGCACATGCAGAAGAATATATATATATATATATATATATATATATATATATATATATATATATATATATATATATATATATATATATATATATATGTACACACACACATACATATATATGTTTGTGTGTGTGCGTGTGTGTGTATGTACGTATGTATGCATATATTCATATGTATGTGTACCTACACATAAACAAATAGGTGTCTCCAGGGATATTGAGATTCAAAATTCTCAAGACTGACTCTAGGGTGAAAACTTCTTTCCATTTATGGAAGGGAAATTTGCAAAGGAAAACGAGCGTCCAAAAGAATAAAGTTTGGTTCCTGGTTCTTGTGAACCTCGGTCACATCCAACGTGACATTTTTTATATTAACGAATATTCAACCACAAATATCGTTTAATATACATATCTCTATACCCTGGGAATAACTTACTCACAAGAGGGATTATAATTGATCAGTGCTTCGTCACCAGTGGGATTCGAACCGCTGCCTGGTTTAGAAACAACGATATACAGTGATTTTTGACCATTAAAACAGGCATAAGCTAATATAGACTTTGTTGTGCATAAACCTGTTGCATTCAGGTTTTGTGACTTTTAACCACTGAGCCACGTTTTACAACCTTACTAATCACCCATCATGTTGGAGTTGGATTGGTATCGATTCTGAGTACAGGAACGTCCAAAAACATTAACTGCTGACGAAAGAGTGGATGCCATTCATCGCATGGTTTGGGATGACAGACATTTGTCTGTTTAACAGATAGCCTGGAATATAAACAAATACATTTGGGATGAGCAAGTTGTCTGCAAGCCAGGAACCTCAAAGGTTGACGCTAGAATGGAAGCTGACCTCAAAGATTCAAATCAAGCACTGGAAACACTATGGTTCCTCAACTTTCAGATAACACAAGCAATTCTTGGATAATGGCTAAAACTTTTATGGGACTGTTACGCATCAGAACTGTGACAACTTAAAAAAGTAACTGGGATGATGTGTATAGGATCAGGTGAACTTTTTTACCAGAAAATGCCCTGGGCCCATCCAGTGTGGGCGGCACTGGCTGAATTGATCATCTGTAGCTCTGAACTGTTGCCTCTTGTACAGTACAACCTATCCAATCTGGTATTGTGTGACTTCTACTTGGATCAAAAAGTTACTATCTTATCAATATACTGTACATGACAACAGCTGAGCTTAGTCTGCAGCCCCTGTGAGAGCAGTCACTTAGGTTCACAAGCTGGATCTGTTGCAAAGATGTCAGCATCGCGATGGCGAAACTGTCTGTGCCATGGTTTTGTTTCTTTGGCGTATCATTAATTGTTAGGGGGGTTTTCAGTTACCTTTTTCTTTTGTCTCACAATTACTCATTGTTTTTAAGAGGCTGGCACGTGTACCAAGAATACAATTTAATAACGTTGGGTACTTGCTACCCATTACTTCATTTAAATCTAAGAAGTTGACAGAGGTTTTCACATGGACGGCATTCAACATTGAATCCCTTACTGCATTACGATTCTTATCATATATTATCCTTCTTAATCTTACATTCGTGGTCGACAAATTTAATGAATTATTGCAATTAGGATTTTTTTCCTACTACTTAATTTTGCATCTTCCTTTTATGCCTAACTGGATCAAAGAAAAGGAAAAGGATGACCTCTTTCAACGCTTTTTTTTCGTCCCACACAGTCATACACACGCATATAAATATATAAATATATAAATACATACTTATATATGTATACAAATCTATCTATCTATCTATCTAACTATCTATCTATATATATATATATATATATATATATATATATATATATATATATATATATATATATATATGTATATATGTGTGTGTGTGTGTATATACACTGCCTGGGTTGACGTGATTATGAAGCTCCGTTTGTTTGGTATTAAAGAAACTCCACAAGCAGAAATTATTTTCGCGAGCTGTTACGAACTCTTCGAAAGGAAGGCATGATTCAAGGCGTCCCCCACAAAAGGAAAAATGTTAACAGTTTGGCTTCAGACCACCAAGACGTGAGTGCCATAATTTCCCTCCGTTTTGGACGAGTTCCCCTAAAACAAACAACACAAAGGAAGCATAAACAGAAGAGGTTTGTTAACTTTCCTCTATTTTTGCCCTGCCTTTTCTCGCCTTTATTCACACCAGAACTTGGCTTTTGATTTTATATTTCCCAACGCTCCCCTTGTTAGTCTTCGTGGTAATACATGGGCTTTTCAGAAAAATTTATTCGTTAGTAACAACTAATTAAGATTAGAGATTTCAATAACATCGTTTAGTGAAACGGAATTACTCCAGTCTGAATGCGAAATGTAAATAATTTCATCGCATTTGATAAATTTCTTTCAGCATGTTTTTATTTAACCAGTCACTAAACCCATCTATAAGCACACAAACACTAATATATATGTATATATATACTGGGTATATATATATATATATATATATATATATATATATATATATATATATATATATATATATATATATATATATATGTATATATAAATATATACATATATATGTATGTATATATAAATATATATATATATATATATATATATATATATATATATATATATATATATATATATACAGTATATATATATATATATATATATATATATATATATATATATATATATATATATATATATATATATATATATATATATATATATATATATATATATAAATATATATATACATATATATATATATATATATATATATATATATATATATATATATATATATATATATATATATATATATATATATATATATATATATATATATATATATATATATATATATATATATATATATATATATATATATATATATATATATATATTTCTGACCCTGGTCTTTCAAATGAGAGGCCAGGGCAGTACCAATTCACACACACACAGGTCATTAAAGAAGTTGGAACCAAAGTATTTCTGTACCTGATGTTTTCCTGGCAGACTGAAAGACTGGGGTTCAGTTTGATGCGAGTCAGAAATGTATTTCTGTGAAACTTGGTCTCAGTTTCAAATTGATTTTATCCTATTCATGGTGAAGGTGTAATTCGAATGCAATGCTACCAACTGATTCACTGCTGGGTTAGGAAGTTGAGTAAAATTCGCTGGTAGTGGGTTAATGAGGTGTTTCTTATCAACATTCACTTTGGGTGTGATGTCCCTGCCTACATGAGTTAGGGAAGAAGAGAATTTTTAGCCTTGGCAGGCAACTCTTATAGGAGAAAGTCACTCAGAAATCAAACCAGCTGGTAGAAGGGACCCTTTAGCCTTGGTAGGCAACCTTTCTAAGAGATGGTTATTCTGAATACAAACTTTGTACTCCAACCTTGGACTGTGCCATAACCACTGTACCGTGGCTATTACGCGGTGGCCCGAAGTACAGGGTTAATAATACAGTTGGCTAACTGTTGGCTGTAATGGTATATATCTTGCTACATCTTGTGGCTACAAAATTCGGCGGGCTTCTTCCCAATCACAACAACCCACAATGCCCCAGAGACAAGCAGGGCTTCAACATGTGCAATCTCCTACACAAGGTTAATACACAACAGTTTCTTCCCTAAGATAAGACGTAAAACTAAACAATAAGCATTAAGAAAAACTCATCATGAACAAAGAAATAAATCTTCACAAATTCAGTATATCGGGGGGGTTTAACAACTCTGCTTGATCTCCTTAAAACTGGAGTATAGGGTACACACGATTCATCCATCCCATTCTTTTGAATAGTACATGGTACATCATTATCAGAAGATTCTACACAACCTTCTGAGTCTGCAGGTAGATTATCGTTACAAGATTCATCTACACTACTAGAAGAAACAACATGTGAGAAAGAATCTTTAGTTGGATTAACAAGGTTACTAGTAAATCTAGGCATTAATTGGTCATGGTGTCTCTTCCAGAACATATTTCCAAAATTATGAACTTGCACAGGATAATTTCTTACTCCTAAAACTTCTGAAATTTTTCCTTCAACCCAGGGCTTTCCTTTTCCAAAATTGTTTTTGTGAACACTGCCTCTCCAACATTATATGTTTGAGTTTCCTGAGAGAACAATTTCTTTGACGAAACTTCAAAATCTCTATTTCTCTTAGAATGTACCTTAACTGATTCAATGGTTGTTTTAAAGGAACGACCAAACAATAGTTCACCAGGTGACTTTCTAGTACTAGAATGTGAACCTTTTCTATAATTGTACAAGAATCTACGAAGCCTAGTGTTTAAAGATCCACTCTTAAACTTCTTCAAGCTTCCTTTAACAGTCCTCACAGCTTGCTCAGCTAATCCATTTGATGAAGGGTTAAATGGTGCAGGAGTTTTTAAATCAATAGTGGAAAATATTTTCCCTTTACCAATCTCTGTTAATAATTCATCAATCTTTGGTAATGGATATTGATCATAATCTAGACACTGATTCAACTCCTTGAAATCACCACAAATACGAACAGAACTACCAGATTTCATAACAGTAACAATAGGAGCTGCCCATTCAGTTGAACTGACAGACTGAATTATATCATCATTAACCCAAGTCAGCAAAGTATCTTCAACCATAGACTTATAATGAAAAGGAACCGTTCTGTGCTTTCTCAACTTAGGTCCTGAATCACCTTTCACATGAATTTTGGCAACCAAACCTAAAATTGGTTTCTTAGGGCCCACCTCGTAGTTATCAAACAAATCCTGAACATTTCTGTCAAGCTTATTTACTTTAGATGAATTAACTATGCCCATCAAGTAAATACCAATTTTACCCATCAAATCTTTACCACAGAGATTTGAATTCTTATTTTCAACAACATACAAAATCTGACTGATATTACAGTCATCATAAGCAACATCACAGAAAACTTACCTAACACACTTATGTTAACATTATCATATGCCTTTAAATGTTTCTTACAATCTTCAGTAGGTAAACCCAAGGTGTGAGTCCAATCTTCACTCATAGTGCTAACTGCAGCACCAGAATCAACCTCAAAAGGAACAATTTGGTCCCTAACTCTCAACTTAATTTTATCTTTTACAGCATGAACAGTGGTAATTGATGAAAGTTTTTCTTCACTGTCACTCAAAACAGTTACATCATCAATTGCTTTAACACTTTTCCTCTTTTTTTTTGTACTACAGATTTATGACCATTTTCTGTACATCACCTTTACTACTGATTACAACAGCTGTACAAACTTGTTTTAAATGCCCCTTTTTCTGATACTGATTGCATACCCTATCTTTGAAAACGGCACTTCACACTATCATGAGGGTATCCACAATGTTGACAAGAAACAGATTTCTTACAAAATGACTTCACCTGTTGTGCATGGAGTGACTTTTCAGAAATAAAAGCTTTCTCTAAATTCAAAACCCTTTCAAAAATCTGAGAAGAGGTCATGGACTTTAAATCTAAGTTTTCAGCAACCAAACTGGCAAAATAAACTTCATGCTCTAAAGCCACAAGCAACTGGTCTCTCACACGAGCATCAAACTGTACCAAACTCTCAATCTTTTGATTTCAGTCAGCATACAAATCTTTCAAAGACTTTCCTCCTTCTTTCCTTCTTTGCTGGAAAGCAAGTAAACTTCTGTGGTAGCTAGGTTTGATATCATAATGTGCCCTAAGCAAAACTAACAACTGTTCATATGTTTTAGTATGTGGCAAATCTGGTGCTCATATATTACCTAGAACTGCAAACACTTCAGTACCAACAGACACCAAAAGGACATTTTTCTTTTTAATACTGTCAGTTATAGACATATGAGCAACATCTGCTTCCAATAAACTCAACCATAATTCAAAAGAAATTTTGGAGATGTTAAATGCATCAGTTTTAATCTGTGGATTAGCCATATCCACTACACTTCAGTACCAGACTTATTATTACATATAAATCATAGGCAATTAATTTGACTTAAACAAAGCCCTTGCTGCAGGTTCTTGAATTATTTAATAAACATATCTGCAGGATATATGCCAGTAACATCATACAACAGTCTGTAAGCAACAAGGACTAATTACCTTAATGTAACAAACCGTCATAGCCTAAGGTAAAATCAGCATAACCTAATGTAGGCCACATGACAAATCACAAGGACAAGCAAAAACAGTAGCTTAAGCACACTGCCACCATATTAGGCTATGAAATGACCATACAATTCCATATGCTTAAATAAAAAAAAACATTAGCTACTGTAAACATTTCATCTGATACGCTGCCCTGACGCCCTTCTCTTGCGGTCGGCATCAATGCGGCCACTTGGCAATCCAGAAGATGAACTAACCATCAAAACACCAAAAACATGGCTACCATTGCTTTTTTCAGACATATGGTCACATTTATATATACTCTTAACAGAATTTTTGTAAATGATGTAAATACTGTTGTTGTTGATGGTACTGTTGTTTATTGTTTCGTTGATTTTTACAATGTTACTGTTGTACGAGTCTATTTATTAGTTTTGCTGCTGATTTTATTTTGTTAATTTTAATTCTTTCAGGAAGCATTGAACTGAACCCTGGGCCTGTTACTCATTACAGTGAGAAAAATTGCAAAGTAGTTTACTCAAATATTCGAGGCTTAAGGCCAAATTTTCTTGATCTCCAGAGTTGTGCCCATATCTACGATTTGATGTTTTTATCTGAGACTATTGTAAGTAGTAATAAGTCAAAGGTTGAGTTTTCAATCCTGGGGTTTGATGCCCCTGATTTTATCTATCATCACAACACCCCACAAGCGCAATCTATCTATCATCAGAAAAATTTGGAGATTAGTTGCCATGAAGTTCTTTGTTTAAAATTTTCAATAAGTTCTACAAAGTTTATGTATTTGCTGTTTACTATAATCCAAATATCGACGATTCTATATGTGACGGTCTCTTGGAAAGGATCAGTATGGCTCAGTCTCAGGATGCACAAGCTTCATTCGTTATTTGTGGAGACTGTAATGCAAAACACAGCATTGGCTAAATTCAAATTCCACAGATCAACATGGCCAGTCTGCTCTTGAGTTCTGTGTATCCTCCAATTTTGTCCAGCTAATTCAGGAAAACTCGAATATTTCTGATAATAGATTAGACCTCATAATCACAGGTTCCGGCTATTGTCAAGTCCAAGGTCTGTGAGTATATAGGCACTTCTGATCATTGCGCCATTGAGATGGACATATCTGTTAATCAGCATATTCCTAATGCCACCATTGGAAAAAAAGTCTGGCTGAAATCTAGAGCCAACTGGGATTGCAATATTGAAGCTTGTTAGGCTCTTAATATTTTAGATGCTATATTAGATCCTGATCCCAAGAAGAAGTTAAATGAAATGCTGATGGCTATTTTAATAAGATATGTTCATAGAAATGTCATCAAATTCAGGGCAAATGACGAGCCATGGTTAGATGTAGATGAGCTTACCGTGACAAACAGACCAAATTCAACATAAGGAGACAAAATCTTCAAATGGAAATTACACTATTTTTGTTGAGTCTCGCCATGCTGTGAATAGAACTTACAGCCATGAGAAATTACAATAATTCCTTGAAGAGAAAACTTGAAGGAATTACTCAGCCTCATCTGTGGTGGACCATATTGGCATCATCTATCTTTGGGTCAGGCTCGCCTTCCATTCCACCAATACTAACAGATGATGGTAGATTGGTTACTGGCTCCAGGGCAAAGGCTGAACTGCTTCATCGAGGTTTTGAAGCTAAGCAATCAGCTGAGGATGTCCCTCTCCCTGATACTTGTCATCCTGAACCTAGTCTTACAAAATTTGGATTTCACTCTAGGGATGCTAAGAAAATTCTGGATAATCTTGATAGCTGTGGTGGAAAAGATCCTGATGGTTTTTTTCATTTGTTTTTTTAAAAAAGTTTCTTGTGTGATGTCTTCCAAGATTAGTAGATTCTACAGATTTTCATGTCAACGTAGTATCTTTGTATATGAGCCCAAGTTTGGTAATACAGTGTCTGTTCCAAAGAATGGCATATCAGCAGACTGCAGTCACTACAGGACAATTTATATTCTCCCTGTGCTCTGCTCTCCAAAGTTGCTGAAAAACTTATATTTAAGCTACCATATAAGTATGTGGAATCTAAAGGATTGTTTGCTGATAGTCAATATGCATACAGAAAACAGTTAGGTACCTGCAATGCTCTTTTAGACTTGGCATGGCATTTGCAAGAAAATCTTGATAATGTTTTGAGTGTAGAGTAGTTCAAATAGAATTTAGTGGTGCTTTCGATTTAGTAAATCATAAGGCACTTACTTTTAAACTTCAGAATCTTGGAGTGGGTGGATATGTTTTAGGATTATTTCAAGATTTCCTTACAGGTAGACAGCGGTGAGTTGCTGTTGATGGGAACTTTAGTGAACCAATACCTATTGTGTCGAGTTCCACAGGGTAGGGTTCTTGGCCCACTGTTATTTTTGGTGTATACAAGTAATGTTGTTGGCCTGGAAAACAAGATTGTTCAGTATGCTGATGATGCAACACTTGTGGGTGTAGTAAAGTCTCCATTTATGAGAAATGAAGCTGCCCTCAGCCTCAATTAGGACATAGACCGGATCAGTAAATGGTGGGGTATGAAGCTGAACTCAAGTAAAAAGAAAACACAGTTGATTAGCATATCTTGTACAGATTTTCTACCCCATCCTCCCCTTCAGGTGGATGGGACTTCACTGAATCAGTCTGAAGCTTTAACTATTCTATGTGTAACTTCTGACTTACATCTTACTATTGAGAAACATCTAATCAAAAGTTTCAGCAAATGCCACACGAAAGTTAGGTGTTGTTCATAAGGCCTCATATATTCATATAACAGTGATAAAATCAATGCAACCTGCTTTAGGTCATTTGTCCTTATTTTACTGTTATACTGTTCTCTGGTGTGGATATCTGCTTCTGCCAGAGATTTATCTCTTTAAGATAGAGCGGTTAGTGGTGGTAGGTTTCTGTTTCCTTATATTAGTAGTTATGACTTGGACCATTGATGGATGATCTTGTGTTTGGCTCTTTTTCATAAGTTGTATTTTAACAGAGATCTTTCACATTCACAATTGATACCTGATCCCCTTTTCAAGCCGAGAGAAACCAGATTTGCTGAACAACAGCACCAATATGCAGTAAATGTGCCTCGCTGTCGAACTTCTCAATTCCAGAGGTCCTTCACTCCTCACACCGTTGGACTGTGGAATAGCCTCCCAGAGGATGTCGTGCAACTGGAACTTTAGAAGTTCAAGCAAAGACGCAATGCATTACTACCATAATGCTATTCTTGCATTTAAATACATTTTTATCTATCTACTGATTTATTTATTTTTTCTTTTTAACAGGTGAGATCTCTTCTTTCTGTACGAGTATTTCCCTTTACCTTCTCTTACTTCCTAATGAACACCACATTCTTGGAAGCTTGAATTTCAAGTCGATGGCCCCTGTGGGCTCATTCCCTATGAATAGGGTTCATAATAGTATGTTAGGCGGCAGCCTGCCTGGGAAAAACCTCAGGTACAGAAGTACTTAGATTTCAGCTTTTTTTATGACTTGTGCAAGTGAACTGTAATGCCCTGGCCTCTCATTTGAAAGACAGGGGTTCGGTCCCAATGTGAAAAAAATTTATTTCTGTGAAACACGTTCTCATTTGTTCATTATATAAATATAAATATAAATATAAATATATATATATATATATATATATATATATATATATATATATATATATATATATATATATATATATATATATATTACTAAAGGACCTCATTCAAACTGGATGGTATCTAATGGAGTTTTTATTCAAAAAAGTTACAAACTTTCTTGGACAAACAGTCCACATTATCAAGTATCCGATACCATCCAGTTTGAATGAGGTCCTTTAGTAATTCTACTAATGCACAGAACAATTGTGTGTGTGATAAAGTTAATATATATATATATATATATATATATATATATATATACAGTATATATATATAAATATATATATATATATATATATATATATATATATATATATATATATATATATATATATATATATATATGTATAGTTTAACAGCTACACCATGATGATGATATTATATTTTACTAACAGATTGGACATGATGACCTATGCAAATAAATCTATTCAAGCTGAAGGCTAAGTGCGACATACAGGTTAACCTAAGCTAGGAAATACTCTGTTTGTATTTACTGCTGGCTGTGTGATGTCTTGAATGTAGAAGTGCAGGTTATAATCAAGGTCTTTGTTACTTATCAGATTTCGCCACTTGGAACCCCTAGCACCTAACCAATCTGGAAAGTTGATGGGCAACTGCGTGCACATGTGCATGTATGTATGTATGTATGTGTGTAGGTATGTATGTATGTACTGTATATATATATATATATATATATATATATATATATATATATATATATATATATATATATATATATATATATATATATATATATATATATATATATATATATATATATATATATATAATTATATATATACAGGGTATTTCGAAATTAGAGGGCCCCCTTCCACAGCATAAACTAAAATTGATATGGACAAAAACAAAAGTAATTCAGAACAGGTATTGATTTAAGTTTCTCTCTGAGTATTTAATATTTTGTGTGGCCTCCATCTGCCTGTACCACAGCCTGCATTCTTGAGGGGTATGATTTCAGCAAATCACAAAAAAGCTGAGACTCAAACCCCATTTCCCAGAGCACTTCGGTCACCTCTCTTCGCAGGTCGTCGAGGCTTGGCATACCATCATAGTTCACTGTGTGCACTTCAACACGACCCTTTAAGATACTACCAGTTTTTCACACACATTAAGGTCAGGGGAGCTACCTGGAAATTCACTTGACGAGAAGAAATCGATACCACTGTTTCGAAGCAGCTCCTGTGTCTGAAGAACCTTGAAACATGGTGCCTTATCATGCAAAAATGTGACCTCTTCAACAGATAACACATTTTCAGGATCTTTGAGGAAAGGAAATACTCCATCTGTAAGCACAGTTTCTCTGAAGTATTCGCCATTCCATGACTGTCCTTTTTCTTTGAAGATCCACATTAAATGTTTGGCTGTGAAACAGAGAAAAATTCCCAAACATTCAGGAAATTTCACAACTTGGCGATAGCGTACATCATCGCTGATATCATCCAACTTTGCAGCCTAAATGATGTCATTTTTATGATTTGGTTTCCTGACTGTGTAAAATGAAGAATTCATCTGAGGCAGCAACATGGAGAAAGTCAGCTTCATCCCAATCTTTAAGAAATGAACCACAAAACCATGCATGGTCTTCTCTCTGTTGCTGAGTGATGTTGAGCTTGCTGATATCATGAAATGGCTTGATACCAGATTTTTTCAACTCACGATATACAGCACTATAACTTCTCTTCTTTCCCCTTTTTGTTTCTAGTTCAAGCGCCAATTTATGTAAAGACTTTCTTGGTCTACCCACTGCCTCAGCTGTGATGTCTTTTGACTACTGAGAAAGGACTTCAGGCCTTCCAAGATTCTCATTCTTTTCGCGATGTCAGTCATATGGATTTTTGTTCCATTTTCTTTTAACAAAGGATTCATCTCTTTTAATGTTTTTAGCTATCCAGGAAAGTGAAATGAAGGATGTGCCAGTATCCCTGGCCTCTCTGAAGGTTATAGCCTGGATTCAGTCAATCCATCTGATTTCCTCCGAGTCATTAGCCATGGCTGTATCTAACTCCGTCACTCAGTCTGAAAATACAAGAAATGTAAAATGAAAAATAGCTTGATAGAAACTTAAAATAATGTACTTGGAGATAGGCTACAGCACAAAACTTCATAACTTTCCATTTGTTCTGTGGAGGGGGCCTCTAATTTCTGAAACACCCGGTATATAAATATATATATATATATATATATATATATATATATATATATATATATATATATATATATATATATATATATATATATATATATATATATATTTCGATGATTTTTCCCTTAGAGATAGTGGCACAAAGTGAGACGCTTGCAGTTCTCAACA
The DNA here is from genome assembly GCF_040412425.1 of Macrobrachium rosenbergii. Taxonomy (NCBI): domain Eukaryota; kingdom Metazoa; phylum Arthropoda; class Malacostraca; order Decapoda; family Palaemonidae; genus Macrobrachium; species Macrobrachium rosenbergii. The sequence continues at coordinate 15,245,829 of NC_089748.1, forward strand.
AGCATGGGATGACGTTCTATCCTCACATCTTATCTCAAGGATATTCTGAAGCCTTATTTTACTCATAACTACATTTTAATGTAAATTCACTATACAATGGGGATGGCCTACTCCCAAAGGGAATTATAACTCATTGGTGCTTTTGTGCCGGTTGGGCTTAATATTTGTGAATATAAATTCACATAGGTATAAGTGACAAAAATTAAAAATTAGCCAGCAGTTACAAATTTTACATTCATCTATCATGGTGGAGTTTGGCTGATATCGATTCTGAGTGCAGAAGCTGAATTTGGCAAGAATATGTACAAAAGAATCGATAACAAATTATCTCTTGACAGCCCGGTGGTCAGAGTCGTTGTCTATCGTTGTATCCAAACCAAAGGGCCTGGTTCGAAAACCAAGGTATAATGAATTCGATATTTATGGCTAGATATTTATGAATATATGTTTGTTTTTCAGTCAATTTTCATGCAAGTAAGCCAATTCTCTTGATGAAAAAACAAAATGGCAATCACTGCCACATTTGCTTGTTTCTTGCTCAACTAGGGAAGAGCTTCCTTTGTTAAAAACTTTACACAAGCTACTGCCTCTTACATCTAACAAGCTTTTTAGCAGTAAAATTACATCACCCGCTGAACTACGTCACTCATCTAATTTTGCAGTTACTCTTATGTTTTCTGCTACAACACTTCTCAACAGTTTCCAAGTCCCACTTCTGCCACCTCCTATTAATTCCTAATTTTACACAGCCTTCATCAATCTGTCATCCTCCTCCATCCTCTCCGTATGGACAAACAAACTCAAAACACTCATCCATCGTTTTATAAATGCTAGACATTTTGCTACATCTTTGCCATGTCTGTATAGCTCACATCTTTACCACTTTCAGTCTCCAAATATTGCACGAACACTTCTTAATAACTTCTGTATTTTTCTCTTTGTTTTCAACACCCATCCTTCAATTTTATAAAAGAAAGCTGACTCAGCAATTCTCTCATACATCCTTTGTCTCCCACAAGTTTTATAGAACCCTGCTTCCTTTTGTGTCTGACATATTCTGGCTTCTCTTATTCTGTCATTCCTCCGTATTAATATTCATTGCTCCATATTCATGGTTTCTAGTTGCCCTCAATCTTTCTAACATTTACTTTATGTTTCTCTTTTTGCAAACGCTTTCAAACTTTTTCATAACCCATCACGATGAGTTTTTTTTATTGCCATTAACACAGTACATAGAATCATCAGTCACACTGCAGTTTACTTTTCTTATCTCACAACTTGCAGCAATACCTATCTTTCTGATTAATTTTCTCTCATCACTCCGTCCATAAAGATATTAAACAGCTATAGAAATATAACAGACACCCGTCGAGGACCATTTTTTTATATTCCTCTGCCTACATTTTCCTACCACATGTTATACTTACACCATGAACACTTCAACTTCGTTACAAATTTCTCTGGGGTCATGCATGCCTCTTTCTTTCTTCAGGTCAAAGTCAACAGACTAAAACCCAAGAGGGCTCCAAAGGAAAATTAGCCTGAAGAGAGAGACAAGTTATATGGAAAGGTGATAAATAAATATAAGGGGATAGAAAATAAAGCGGATACACCAGAATTCAGGAAAAATAAGCGGGAATGAATTTGCTCCTTGCTTAAACATCTGGATCAGAAGATTCCACAAACTGCACTGGGTAAACTATTCCACATTGTAGCTGTAGCCAAGATAAAATTCCTAGCAAACTGAGTAGTATTAAACCTGAAACTATAAAACGACACAATGTTTGCAGCAGCCTACCTAGTGTTGTGAGCAAAAACAGCTATATCAGGTAAAGAAGCATGCAGAGAATGTTTTTTGTTGTAGTACATCAGCTGACCAACCCGGTGCTACCCAGGAAAACTCTGAATGACAACCAATAAACTCGCCCTCTTTCCAACTCTCCCTCACTCTTTCCCTCTTTCTCCTCCATCACACCCCCTCTACTTTCTCTCTCACTTCCTTTCCCTCTCTCTCTCTCTCTCTCTTCTCCCTAACACCACCTCTACTTTTTCTATTACTCCCTCTCCCTCTCACTCTCACTTTCTCCCTTTCCTGTTAAGATAGTTGCTTCGATTACATTGCCCAACAATGTTGACATTTTATATTTCATCCCTTCTCACCCACCCATTCCTATCGGGGCTGAACTTGGACTTAAAAAGTATTGGGAGTGTGACTATTCATCTCAGCAACCTTGAAAACTATGGATTAGACACTAATATCTGTTATTTTCGGTTATTTTTACGTCATCCCCTTCCCACATCCCACCCCCTTTGGTGCCAGCGATGTCTTATCCCCCCCCCACAGTATTCTTTTCCACATAGTAAGTCATATGTATACCGAAATGAGGTATGATAAACCTGTAGAGTTTATTTAGTTACTAAGCCTACGGGCAGAACCAGCCCTGTTTCAAGGAAGCCCTCCCCCACCCCCACCCTCTTTGGTGCCCTGTAGTGATATGTGTCTTACCCCACAGTATTCTTTTCAAGATAGTAAGCCATATGTATACCAAGTTTGGCTGAAACTGCTCAATGCATTTCAGAGTTATGCTGGACACACACACACACACACACATATACTCCATTTTTATATATACAGATTTCATGCAACAGGCATAATGAACCCACTTTATGTCTGTGCTACAAATCAACATTAAGAGTTGGCAAGATAAACGTGACTGATGACATAACTGTCCGAGAGTCTGAGATGGCAATCAACACCCGAATACCACTCCAAAGACCACACTCCAAATAAGGAAGAACAAAAGAATTACAAAACTTAGGTATGATGGCTTCACCACGAAGCACCTGAAAACATTTCAGCAAGATTAATTTTTTTTTTTTTTTTAGAAATGGAGGTGGCAATATTACATAGTCACTGTCATAAAACCGTACCACTTAAATGTATATCAGGATGCAAAGACAAAAGTGTTCTGGATCGGTTAACTATCACAATTTGAGTTTTAAAATGATTAAGCTTCATACCACAAAGCCTACTTCACACATGAATGGATGCTAGATTTCTACCCTAAGGTGTGGTGAAGGAACAACAGCTAGTAGAGTAGCATCAATGGCATATAAAATCAGTTTGACATCTAGGCCTTGCTGCAAGTTACTAGTACACAGAATAACACTACCTTGAGTATTTTCCCTAACTCTTAAAGCTCTTAGTCATATGTTTCATAACAAACACTTAATGAGTCTCAAAAGTACCTCTCTGAGGTTACTTTCTCCTATTTGCGTTCGAAAGTACCTCTCTGAGGTTACTTTCTCCTATATGCGTCCGAAAGTACCTCTCTGAGGTTACTTTCTCCCATTTGTGTCAACAAAAAGTGTTAACATTTAGTCCACTGAAAACACTGGCATCTCACATTTCAAACGCTTGTCACTTTCACTTTTGGAGATTTTCAATGATTGCATGGGTTTTGTAGGGGATATTTTGAAGTCATGACCAGAGTATTGTTTTCAAAATCCTTTCCTTGAAATAATGGAAAATTTATAAAAGAACTTATCAATGATCGGTGGACTGAAGACTGATTTGGAAGTGGATATATCCAAGTTTGGTAGGCCAAATTCTACCAGAGGGCATCCATTGCTGAGAGTGTGGATATTAGGTAGCACAAAGTGCAAGTCAGGGAAATCATTTCTAGTTCTTTTAATAGACCAGTCCTAGAAAACTGCTACTCTTGGGGACCTTTTTAAGTGGAGAGGCATAGTCGAGTAAGAAAATATTTCCAGCAAGATACGCCTTGTTACATATTTACTCACCTATACAGAAAGGAGGGAAGGTTGCACCACTTCATGCAGAATGCTACAAAATTGATCCCCAATCAAAATTTCCTTGAACAGAAGACCACCCTTTTTGAGTTTGACATATCAAACTAAAGTTGTGTATAACCTACAGCTACCTTAAATCCTTAAGGTTAGGATATGGTGTTTCTCTTTTTAAGAAATGTTAAAGTCTACGGTAAGCAAGGTCCCACAGTCAGATAAGGTAGTGCGGCTAAGTTATGATAGGTTAGGATATATATTTTGAAGTACAACTACCAAATTTTTCAGACATGGCTAAGAGGAAAATATTCCAGGTAAGACCTTTTCTATTGTGCTTTGAGCGAATGTCACCACTGTTATTAATGCTATCTACTCATTTTTGCCTTCCCCTATCCCAAAATCATCACGTTTCCCAATTTAGTTCGCCTTAATTGTTAGCAGCATGGAAATATGGATAAAGGAAACAGAAAGACGA
>NC_089748.1:15250610-15263110 GCF_040412425.1 Macrobrachium rosenbergii
TATGGAGCAGAAAGAAGAAAAGTCTTAGTTCGGTATAGTACCTTATGAGCAAAAGTATGTTTATTCGTTGCTCTTCTGTAAATAGCCACGTCAGAAGGAAATTTTCCCCGTATAAAGAAAGATATATTTCAAATCTAAGGACCTCATCCCCAGCAAAGAAAGATGATATATTTTCGTTACAAAGTAAATTTAAATTCTTATGGACAGCAAATAACCTGAAACTTATATTTGTTTACGCATCTAGTTCGTGCATCTGCTGACGTGGTCTACTCCATCATTCGTGTATTTGCTTCGTTTCTTCAAAGGCTTTGTCCTACATCAAAAGTAAACCTCCCCATTATCTTTCCCTCTGTTTCTCTGGCAGCCATCTCTCGTGCTCATGTTTTCTGCTCTCCATGATCAATTTTTTTTTTTATGGTTGTTTTTCAGTGTTCCTCCCCTCTATTTTGCGCTTGCAGTCGGAGTTCTTTTTCGTGGAATCAGTTCAAAGAGAATAAGCAACAACAAAGTTCTCGAAAAAACATTCAGCTTTTAATAGTATATAATGCCTTAATGATAAATAATGCCAAAAAGATATGTTAACCTTTTCAGCTTTTGATAATACATAATGCCTTAATGATAAATAAGGCCAAAAAGATACGTTAACCTTTTCATGGACACATTCTTCTAGTGATCGTAAAACCGTTGTGGTATCAGACAAATATCAAACAGAGATTATTTCTCAAGGCCATTGTAACAAATAATGTCATAAAATGAAAGCCATTGGTGAATTGACTTCATGAAGGTAAGAAAACGAAAGGCTAATTTAATACGTATACTACTAAAGCAAATGCAGATACAGACTTGCTTGAAGGATACACATTTGTACTTGAAGTATACAGAATTGTGCTTGAAGGATAGAGACTTGTGCTTCAAGGATACACTTTGTACTTGAAGGACACAGACTAGTGCTTGAAGGATAAATATTTGTACTTGAAGGATGCAGACTTGCGCTTGAGAGATACACATTTGCACTCAGGGATACAGACTTGTGCTTGAAGAATATACATTTTTACTTGAAGGATACAGACTTGTGCTTGAAGGATACACATTTGTACTTGAAGGATACACATTTGCACTTGACGGATACACATTTGTACTTGAAGGATACAGACTTGTGCTTGAATTATATGCATTTGTACTTGAAGGATACACATTTGTAATTGAAGGATACACATTTGTACTTGAAGGATACAGGCTTGTACTTGAAGGATACACATTTGTACTTGAAGGATACCCATTTGTACATGTAGGATACAAACTTGTGCTTGAAGGATACACATTTTTACATGAAGGATACACATTTGTACCTGAAGGATACAGACTTGTACTTGAAGGATACACATTTGTATTTGAAAGATGCACATTTGTAATTGAAGGACACAGACTTGTGCTTGAAGGATACACATTTGTATTTGAAGGATACACATTTGTAATTGAAGGATACAGACTTGTGCTTGAAGGATACAGACTTGTTCTTAAACGATACACATTTGTACTTGAAGGATACAGACTTGTGCTTGAAGGATACACATTTGTACTTACGGATACACATTTGTACTTGAAGGATACAGACTTGTGCTTGAAGAATACGCATGTACTTGAAGGATACAGATTTGTGCTTGAAGGATATATACTTTTACTTGTATTTGAAAGATGCACATTTGTAATTGAAGGACACAGACTTGTGCTTTGAAGGATACACATTTGTATTTGAAGGATACACATTGGTAATTGAAGGATACAGACTTGTGCTTGAAGGATACAGACTTGTTCTTAAAGGATACACATTTGTACTTGAAGGATACAGACTTGTGCTTGAAGGATACACATTTGTACTTAAGGATACACATTTGTACTTGAAGGATATAGACTTATGCTTGAATGATACACATTTGTACTTGAAGGATACATTTTTTACTTGAAGGATACATGTTTGTACTTGAAGGATACACATTTGTACTTGAAGGATACAAACTTATGCTTGAAGGATACACATTTGTACTTGAAGGATACAAACTTATGCTTGAAGGATACACATTTGTACTTGAAGGATACACATTTGTACTTGAAGGATACACCTTTGTACTTAAAGGATAAACATTTGTACTTGAAGGATACAGACTTGTCTTGAAGGATTCATATTTTCACTTGAAGGATACACATTTGTACTTTAAGGATACACATTTGTACTTGAAGGATACACATTTGTGCTTGAAGGATACAGACGTGTGCTTGAAGGATGCACATTTGTACTTGAGGGGTACAGACTTGTGCTTAAAGGATACACATTTGTACTTGAAGGATGCACATTTGTATTGAAGGATACAGACTTGTGCTTGAAGGATACACATTTTTACCTGAAGGATACATATTTGTACTTGAAGGATACAGACTTGTGTTGAAGGATACACATTTGTATTTGAAGGATACAGCCTTGTGCTCAAAGGATACAGTCTTGTGCTTAAAGGATATACATTTGTACTTGAAGGATACACTTTTGTACTTGAAGGGTACAGTCTTGTGCTTGAAGGATATACATTTGTACTGGAAGGATACAGACTTGTGCTTGAAGGATACACATTTGTAATTGAAGGATACACATTTGTACTTGAAGGATACAGACTTGTACTTGAAGGATACACATTTGTACTTGAAGGATACCCATTTGTACGTGAAGGATACAAACTTGTGCTTGAAGGATACACATTTTACTTGAAGGATACACATTTGTACCTGAAGGATACAGACTTGTGCTTGAAGGATACACATTTGTATTTGAAGGATACACATTTGTAATTGAAGGATACAGACTTGTGCTTGAAGGATACACATTTGTATTTGAAGGATACACATTTATAATTGAAGGATACAGACTTGTGCTTGAAGGATAGAGACTTTTTCTTAAAGGATACATATTTGTACTTGAAGGATACAGACTTGTGCTTGAAGGATACACATTTTTACTTGAAGGATACAGATTTGTTCTTAAAGGATACATATTTGTACTTGAAGGATACACATTTGCACTTCAGGGATACAGACTTGTGCTTGAAGAATACACATTTTTACTTGAAGGATACAGACTTGTGCTTGAAGGATACACATTTGTACTTGAAGGATACACATTTGCACTTGACGGATACACATTTGTACTTGAAGGATACAGACTTGTGCTTGAATTATATGCATTTGTACTTGAAGGATACACATTTGTAATTGAAGGATACACATTTGTACTTGAAGGATACAGACTTGTACTTGAAGGATACACATTTGTACTTGAAGGATACCCATTTGTACGTGTAGGATACAAACTTGTGCTTGAAGGATACACATTTTTACATGAAGGATACACATTTGTACCCGAAGGATACAGACTTCTACTTGAAGGATACACATTTGTATTTGAAAGATGCACATTTGTAATTGAAGGACACAGACGTATGCTTGAAGGGTACACATTTGTATTTGAAGGATACACATTTGTAATTGAAGGATACAGACTTGTGCTTGAAGGATACAGACTTGTTCTTAAACGATACACATTTGTACTTGAAGGATACAGACTTGTGCTTGAAGGATACATTTGTACTTAAGGATAAACATTTTGTACTTGAAGGATACAGACTTGTGCTTGAAGAATACGCATGCGTACTTGAAGGATACAGATTTGTGCTTGAAGGATATATACTTTTACTTGTATTTGAAAGATGCACATTTGTAATTGAAGGACACAGACTTGTGCTTGAAGGATACACATTTGTATTTGAAGGATACACATTGGTAATTGAAGGATACAGACTTGTGCTTGAAGGATACAGACTTGTTCTTAAAGGATACACATTTGTACTTGAAGGATACAGACTTGTGCTTGAAGGATACACATTTGTACTTAAGCATACACATTTGTACTTGAAGGATATAGACTTATGCTTGAATGATACACATTTGTGCTTGAAGGATACATTTTTTACTTGAAGGATACATGTTTGTACTTGAAGGATACACATTTGTACTTGAAGGATACAAACTTATGCTTGAAGGATACACATTTGTACTTGAAGGATACAAACTTATGCTTGAAGGATACATTTGTACTTGAAGGACACACATTTGTACTTGAAGGATACACCTTTGTACTTAAAGGATAAACATTTGTACTTGAAGGATACAGACTTGTCTTGGAAGGATTCATATTTTCACTTGAAGGATACACATTTGTACCTTAGGATACACATTTGTACTGAAGGATACACATTTGTGCTTGAAGGATACAGACGTGTGCTTGAAGGATGCACATCTGTACTTGAGGGATACAGACTTGTGCTTAAAGGATACACATTTGTACTTGAAGGATGCACATTTGTATTGAAGGATACAGACTTGTGCTTGAAGGATACACATTTTACCTGAAGGATACATATTTGTACTTGAAGGATACAGACTTGTGTTGAAGGATACACATTTGTATTTGAAGGATACAGCCTTGTGCTCAAAGGATACAGTCTTGTGCTTAAAGGATATACATTTGTACTTGAAGGATACACTTTTGTACTTGAAGGGTACAGTCTTGTCTTAAAGGATATACATTTGTACTGGAAGGATACAGACTTGTGCTTGAAGGATACACATTTGTAATTGAAGGATACACATTTGTACCTGAAGGATACAGACTTGTACTTGAAGGATACACATTTGTACTTGAAGGATACCCATTTGTACGTGAAGGATACAAACTTGTGCTTGAAGGATACACATTTTACTTGAAGGATACACATTTGTACCTGAAGGTTACAGACTTGTGCTTGAAGGATACACATTGTATTTGAAGGATACACATTTGTAATTGAAGGATACAGACTTGTGTTTGAAGGATACACATTTGTATTTGAAGGATACACATTTATAATTGAAGGATACAGACTTGTGCTTGAAGGATAGAGACTTTTTCTTAAAGGATACATATTTGTACTTGAAGGATACAGACTTGTGCTTGAAGAATACACATTTTTACTTGAAGGATACAGATTTGTTCTTAAAGGATACATATTTGTACTTGAAGGATACACATTTGTACTTCAAGGATACAGACTTGTGCTTGAAGGATATATACTTTTACTTGAAGGACATACATTTGTACTAGAAGGATATAGACTTATGCTTGAATGATACACATTTGTACTTGAAGGATACATGTTTGTACTTGAAGGATACATGTTTGTACTTGAAGGATACACATTTGTACTTGGGTACAAACTTATGCTTGAAGAATACACATTTGTACTTGAAGGATACACATTTTTACTTAAAGGATAAACATTTTTACTTGAAGGATACAGACTTGTGCTTGAAAGATTCACATTTTCACTTGAGGGATACACATTTGTACTTTAAGGATGCACATTTGTACTTGAAGGATACACATTTGTGCTTGAAGGAAACAAACTTGTTCTTAAACGATACACATTTGTACTTGAAGGATACAGACTTGTGCTTGAAGGATACACATTTGTACTTAAGGATACAGATTTGTACTTGAAGGATATTTGAAGGATATATACTTTTACTTGAAGAACACACTTTTTATACTAAAAGGATACAGACTTATGCTTGAATGGTACACATTTGTACTTGAAGGATACATGTTTGTACTTGAAGGATACAAACTTATGCTTCAAGGATGCACATTTGTACTTGAAGGATACACATTTGTACTTAAAGGTTAAACATTTGTACTTGAAGGATACAGACTTGTGCATGAAGGATACACATTTGTATTTGAAGGATACAGTCTTGTGCTCAAAGGATACAGTCTTGTACTTAAAGGATATACATTTGTACTTGAAGGATACAGACTTGTCCTTGAAGGGTACACATTTGTACTTGAAAATTCAGACTTGTGCTTGAAGGATGCACATTTGTACTTGAAGGATACAGACTTGTGCTTGAAGGATACACATTTGTACTTAAAGGATACAGATTTGTACTTGAAGGATATACATTTGTGCTTGAAGGATATAGATTTGTACTTGAAGGATAAAGATGTGTGCTTGAAGGATATAGATTTGTGCTTGAAGGATATATATTTGTACTTGAAGGATATAGACTTGTGCTTGAAGAATACAAATTTGTATTTGAAGGATGCAGTCTTATGCTGAAAGGATACAGACTTGTGCTTGAAGGATACACATTTGTACTTGGAGGATACACATTTGTACTTGAAGGATACAGAATTGTGCTTGAAGGATACACATTTGTACTTAAAGTATACAGACTTGTGCTTGAAGGATACACATTTGTACTTAAAGGATACAGACTTGTGCTTGAAGGATACAGATTTATACTTGAAGGGTAAAGATTTGTACTTGAAGGATATAGATTTGTACTTGAAGGATACAGACTTGTGCTTGAAGGATACACATTTGTATTTGAAGGATACAGTCTTATGGTGAAAGAATAAAGACTTGTGCTTAAAGGAGACACATTTGTACTTGAAAGATACAGGCTTGTGCTTGAAGGATACACATTTGTACTTGAAGGATACAGAGTTGTGCTTGAAGGATACACATTTGTACTTGAAGGATACAGACTTGTGCTTGAATAATACACATTTGTACTTGAAGGATTCAGACGTGTGCTTGAAGGACACACATTTGTACTTGAAGGATATAGTCTTGTGCTTGAAGGATACACAGTGTACTTGAAGGATACAGACTTGCACTTGAAGGATACACATTTGTACTTGAAGGATACAGACTTGTGCTTGAAGGATATACATTTGTACTTGAAGGATACAGACTTGTGCTTGAAGGATACATATTTGTACTTAATGGATATAGACTTGTACTTGAAGGATACACATTTGTACTTGAAGGATACCCATTTGTACGTGAAGGATACAAATTTGTGCTTGAAGGATACACATTTTACTTGAAGGATACACATTTGTACCTGAAGGATACAGACTTGTGCTTGAAGGATACACATTTGTACTTGAAGGATATAGATTTGTACTTGAAGGATACAGACTTTTGCTTGAAGGATACACATTTGTACTTGAAGGATACAGTCTTGTGCTGAAAGGATACAGACTTGTGCTTAAAGGATACACATTTGTATTTGAAGGATACACATTTGTACTTGAAGGATACAGACTTGTGCTTGAAGGATACACATTTGTACTTGAAGAATACAAACTTGTGCTTGAAAGATACACATCTGTACTTGAAGGATACAGACTTGTGCTTGAAGGATACTCATTTGTACCTGAAGGATACAGACTTGTGCTTGAAGGATACACATTTGTACTTGAATGATACAGACTTGTGCTTGAAGGATACACATTAATACTTGAAGGATACAGACTTGTGCTTGAAGGATACATATTTGTACTTGAAGGATACAGATTTGTACTTGAAGGATACACATTTGTACTTGAAGGATATAGATTTGTACTTTAAGGATACACGTTTGTACTTAAAGGATACAGATTAGTGCTTGAAGGATACACATTTGTGCTTGAAGGATATAGAGAAAGATTCGTACTTGAAGGATATAGATTTGTGCTTGAAGGATACACATTTGTACTTGCAGGATACAGATTTGTATTTGAGGGATACACATTGGTACTTGAAGGATATACTGTAGATTTGTGCTTAAAAGATATAGATTTGTACTTGAAGGATACAGATTTGTACTTGAAGATACAGGTTTGTCCGGGAAGGCAGTAAAGCAGTTCAAGGTTCCTCCGGGGCAACAAAACAGATTAATGCTGAAAAATTGACTCCAGCTTGGAACGCGCTTGATAACGACGGAGATGTTATATAGAAGTAAAATATCAATTGTTAGCATAATCTTTTGCAGATAAAGTCTCTAGTGGAAAAATAACATTATAAAATCACGTTATCTGAAAGTACAAGGTGGCTTTGCCCTACAGAATTGGTTTTGTGAACCCTTCTAAAATCAAGCGTACCTTAGATTTTTATAGGTATTTTTTTAAGCCAAGTAATATTTCAACTCAGTTATTACTTTCATGACCCAGCAATTTAGTGCTGGAATAATTCATCTCAATCATAAAGCCATTATTTGGCAACACAGCTGCTTCAAAATTTACATAGAAAATCATGATATAGGCCCAAATGCCCTGAGCACCAAAAATCCCGCATTGAACCATATTTCCAATTTTGGCAAATCTTTTGTTTTTGAGCATTTTTGGCCTATAAAACCGGCTCGCATTTATATTTATTTCTATATATATTTTACTTATAATTATTTAATTTTTATATTATATATTTTCAAATTTTGTCAATTTATTTGTTTTATTTATATATTTTTAATTCATTTTTATTGAATGAAGCTTTTATCTACGTTCAAAGCCGAAATAAGGAAAGCATTTATAAAATCACGTAGTTATACGAGAAGTTAGGCGCCCTAAAATAATGTAATGGATGGTCCAAAATCACTGAGGTTGTAAAATTTTAAAGTAGGGTAGGAACTCTAACAACAGTTCTGTAAAGTTCATTACAATGAAAAAGATTATTCCTAAGATTAGTCGGAAATATGACTGAAAATTTAAAGAACAATTATCACCTACGACATAGCCTCATTAGAACGATAGGGAACTTCGATGGTGTTCCTTTATTCCTGTACTTCCTTGTGGGCGAGGAACTAAGTTGGCAATAAGAAAAGAAAACATGACGACAGAGTCCTTTACTACTTTCAGCGCTCGAAAGTAGTGGCTAAGTAGCCACAAAGATAATGATGATAACAGGGATACATCCTAACCTAATCCTAACTTAGCCTGACCAGGAAGACATTCCCCTCCCCCAAAATCCCTCCTTAACCTTACCTTATCTTAAGGGATACGGGCGAAATCAGAGATCTGTATCCCCCCTGGGCCGTTTATACCCTTGCCTCATAATCATACTCTTACTCACATTTGGTCTTTTAACTTTTACCTTTTTACCTTCCACTCCTTTCTGCACCTTATTTTCAGTATACACAATCAGTTATGTATCATTTGCAAACACCAGTCACTCCACAGTCTGATTACAGCCTTAGCAACCTAACACAGCCTTGTCCTAAACCCATTTCTAAACCAAACTAGTCACTCTCCTGTTAATGTTGCCCATCATTAATTTTGTTTCCATCATAAGTGCCCTGTAATTGCTTCCAATAACTTCTGTCGTCAGTTTTTTGTAGGTCCGTCTATGTTTCAAAATGCTGAACTATGTTGCATTCGCACTCCTCATACAAGTTTCATTACTAAAACCTCATCCGCAGAACCTCTCTTTAGTCTAAACCCACACTATTCTTCTCCTGTTAGTCCTTAAGTAATTACAATGTCTGATATAGCAGATTTTTAAGGCAAATGTTTTAATAAGTGTCTCATATAGAAAACATCTTATGTTTCTCTTCCTTGAAAGTCCAATCATTCAACTTCTGTAGATGGCACGAAGCACAAAAGTTTTAAAGTATAAAAATGACTGCTCTCTTGAGATACATAGTGCATTGAAGAAGAACCCCTATTCATGTTGACAGGCACCTCTCTCACCTTTACGTTTACACGCAGGAACAATTGTTTACCCCATTACTTCGGAACCTTTCCCCCATCCAGACTTACATTACAAGAATGGTCAGCCATTGAATCACACTGTCGCCACCGTACTGCACCACCTCACTTGCAATCCAGTTAATGCTTAGTGTCTTTCAGTTCCCACACTCTTTACTGCCTTTTCCACTCCCTCAGCAACCACTTCCACAAGCATTTTCATACGCTAACCTGTCCTTTTCTTGCATCATGCAGCTCCGCCCTTCTATCGCAGCACCGAATTCATAAAAATACTCAATCAACCCAGGACTTCATTCACTTCAAATAGTGCAGCAGATAATTGCATATTTCATAAGAATCGTTCAGATAGTGAAACAAGCATGAAATTTTGCACAAGTGCTCTTTAAAGTTCCCTCTATCAGAAAAGGGCGCTGGCCACGCAAAAATTTAATATGGCGGCCAAATTCCAAGATGGCGGCCAGTATCGACAGATTTTGGCTAATTTTTTCACTAGAATGGCATGTGTATTTGCTTCTAGCAATATGGTAAAGCTCTTCCATACTATTTCTTGTGAATATTATGTTTCTGTAGCTTCCCAGTACAGTTTACCTTTAAATATGGGGGCTATATGGCTTGCCAAGAAAAGGTAGAAACAATAATTATAATGAGAAATAATGCTTGAACGTTCAACAATTATCATTTTAAGCATGGATCTTGGTTTCTGTGGTTTTAGATCCTAATGAGGCCATCTCTTTCGAATAACTCATCAATTTTGAAGGAAAATTAATAAATGTAAAAGAGTGTATGTCTGCACACAACCAGGGCACACTGGTGACATCACTGCTTGAAGGATAACTCAGCATGGGGTTCAGTGCCAGCTAATCCAGCTTTACTAATCCTGTAGTCTTAGACTAGTAGTTGTAGTATAGTTTAGTTTAGTGTCCCCAAATGCTTTCTAACAGCCCCAGACCAGCTATAGTTAGATAGCCGCACCTGAATAGACAGGATGTGCCAGCGCGGAGAGCCGAGCCAAGGGTATGGGGGCTGTACATGATGGTTCATGTACTTACCCGGATGGTGTACAGATCACACGGGACTTAAATGGCACTGGATGAATGATCGGGCCAGGTGTAGGAGATTTGAACCTAGTTGAATCCCATACAGGAATGTGTGCTTTGTTTAAGAGAAGCCCAGAATTTGAAGTAACCATAACTTCATTGCTTCCTCTCCTGCGTGATCAGGCTCATTCTGTTGCTACGATCAAACACGTGATGCAGAAAGTGCAGGATGTCACTGATTTTCTGAACCCTGGCCAGATACCCATAATCACAGCTGATCAGCCAATCTATTTGAAGTAGCAAAGCAGGTGCAGTGGCAGTGGCCTGATCAGTATGGCGAAGACAAGTATCTGGTAATGTTTGGTGGTCTGCACATTGAGATGGCAGCAATGACATCTCTTGGTACTCTTCTTCATGGCAGTGGTTGGACAGGAGCTCTGGTGGAGGCAGGAGTTGCTTCATCTGGAACTGCAGAATCCTTCCTGTCAGCTGCAAGTGTAACCAGGACACGGCAGATGCACCAGGTTACAGCCTCTAGTTTGTACAAACTCCTGAGGACAGCATACACTGACTACTGTGCTGAGAAAGCAAACAACAATGAGCAGGCATTAGAGTTTGAGGAGTGGTGTGACCTTCGAAGACAGCAGAGTCCACAGTTCCACTTCTGGCACATGGTGTTGTCTATGGAACTTGTGATATTCCTACTGATCAGGTCCTTCCGTGAGGCCAATTTTGTCCTCTACTGCCAGGCATTGCATGAGCTGATACCCTACTTCTTTTCCAACAATAATACAAACTATGCTCGTTGGCTGCCTATTCACCTCAGGGACATGCTTACCCTAGAGAGTTCACACCCAGAGTTGCACAAGGAGTTCAAGGCTGGCAACTTTGTTGTGCACAAGACCAGTCGCCAGTTCTCAGCAATGGCTCTTGACCAAGCTCATGAGCAGACCAATGCCTTTATAAAGGCTGATGGCGGAGCCATTGGGCTGACTGAAGATCCGTCAGCACTCAGAAGATGGATGGTGGCTGGCCCAGAGATCATAAGATTTGGTGTCTGCATACGAAACAGAGGTTCAAAGTAAGGAGTCTAATGAGCAGACAACACACCATGAACAAACACCTCATGCGCAGAAGACATTCTTGAGAGAGTCAGCAAGCTGTCATTGGCTTTGCAACACTTGGGAAGTCCTTTTCAGGAAGAGAGCCAGGATCTGTATTCCATTGACAACAAAGACATTGCCCACCCCAGCTCAGCAGAACTTCTACAGACACACCTTGACAGAGGCCGCACTAAATTTCAGAAGTTTTCAGACTCTTTGGCAAACAATGCAGTCTCCTTCTATGAGCCGATAAAGAAGAACAGAACTGACTTCTTCAGGCAAGAAGCTGCTCCTGTAGAACAGTCAAAGCAGAAACTTCTGAAGGAGGATTGCCAGCTTTTTCTCAAAGCTATTTATATCCTGTCAGAGCCGTGAATGTGATCTGCAGGAATTCTTCCAGCACGAGAATCAAACATTCCCAGCTTCCCTTAGTGAGGGTGGTAGGCTGTACACATGTCAGAAGTCTCAGCTGACCTCGGTCCTGGAGAGTCATGTTACACTAGAAGACAAAGAACCAAAGACTGATGTCCTCATTGTAGATGGATCAGCTTTGGTCCATGCCTTGCCACCAAAGAAAGGAAAGACCTTTGAGGGCTATGCACTTTGCGACTTCTTGCCTGTGATACAATCCTATAGCAGCAAGTACACATCATCACATCTTGTATTTGATGTATACAATACATCCAGCCTCAAAGCTGAGACCAGGCTCCAACGTGGTCAAGGAGGAAGGCGCAAGGTGACAGACAA
>NC_089748.1:15268110-15328110 GCF_040412425.1 Macrobrachium rosenbergii
AGACATGTTATAATATCATAGTTTATAAGATATGTTTTAATCTCATGGTTTAAGAATTTAATAGCTGCATTTTCATTAACACACATTAAAGCTGGTTTTTTTTTTTAAATCTTCCCTAAAACTCATTTTCTGTCCTTGAAATTTACGTCCGTTTGATTTTTTTATACCTACACATGAATAAATGCATCGCGTTGTCCTTTTTATGTATTACATTAATAATGGAAACATTTTTGCTCAGTTGCTTTTCAGTTTCCATGTGATCCTTTCCAAACCTAGTGAAGATGATCTTGGTCATACCAAAACCTCACGAACTCTATCTCTGAGATATTGCGTATTTTCGACGGATGAAATGGTCAGTGCGGGAGTAGCTACGTTAATCAAACCTTGATACTACAAGGAAAGCGTCTGATTATATTTCTTTACTAATGATGACGAATCCGAGGAAGACGGATGCTCTATTCTACATTCTAGAGGTGAATGATAAGAGGGTCTGATGAAACTGCGTGATCTTCGAGTATGCTGATCTGCACAGCTAACCCGAGAGAGAAGAGGCAGTATAAATTTAAGCTTTAAAGAACCATTTACAAATAATATCTACAGAGAGCAATCAGAGTGAGGTGACATAACTGCTGACTAGGACTGAATCTAAGTTGGAAGCAAGAGCTAGGTCAGTGTGCTTAGCATTCTTAAAGTCGATTCTAGCCAGGCTTGAGATTGTATATCGTTCCAAGATATGCATTTATATCCAAAGTACTGATAGGTCCGAGGGTTTGATTCCCTCCCCCCCCTTCAAAAAACGCCAATAATTTTGAGCCTGCCCATTGATAGCGCGGTACGTAATTAATGGGGATTACTTTTGAAGAAATTGATTCCAGCCAAGTTTTTTCGGTCATATACAGAGATGTTATCCAGATCTCGGTTAATATCATCTCATAATAATAATAATAATAATAATAATAATAATAATAATAATAATAATATAATAATAATAATAATAATGATGAAGATGATGATGATGATGATGATGACCACCTAGCACCAATAGACTAGTGCCAAATTAAACAGGTTCTGTAACTTCTTAATGCCTGGAATCCGTATCCATCGCAATACCTTCCAAAGTAAGTCCGTTAATTTTGCTTCCTATCACTCATATGTTGCATTCAAGACTGTGAGACCTATCTATAGGATATTCAGAATGCCATTACGTGTGGAATAACATTATTTGATTCCCTAGATCAGACAGATACAGGTATTCCGAGCTGTACACAAACACGTAGGTGTGTATTGAAAGGTTTGAGAACGAGCTTCGGAGCAAGACGGACAGTGAAATGAGGATTATTGTGAGATGTAGTCATGTGCATGAGAATGTAACAGAGAGGAAGGGTCTTTAAGAAATACCAATATCGACCAAATGTATCTCTCAACAACTACAGAAGCAGACAAGTTAGATAATAAATTTGAATTCATTTATAGAGATAGAATGAAGATATGAGTGCATAGTATGGTTAAGGAGGCCTTTTGTCAGATCTTGTCAAAAGTCCTGAATCTGACAGGAGCGAAAGATTGATAAACCTTGGATTAAACAGTTTAAAGAGCTACAAAAATATCAATGAGGGGATTGTCTCTATAGTCCTTAGGAGCAGCAGCAGCAACCATAACTTAGAAGAAAATAGATTTTTATGATTAACAAATGGTGACAAGGGCTTATGGAATAGTAGATAATGAAATTTAAGTGATGAATAATGCAAAAGTAACCTTGTTCTCTATTTTTAAATAAGACAGTAAGAAATTTGGTGTTGAAACTGGTATTAACAATTTATATGACAAACGAAAACTTTTACTCCGTTGTGAAAATCCGTCTCACACTCCGAACAGAAACATAACAAGGCGTGTTGCGTTTTTCAACCTCCGGACAGTCCAAAGAACAAAGGTCTGGGACTATCAACAAGTGCCAATCAAGTCGTCAACAACAGATGTATTGTTACTTGCTGACAAGCATTCTTTGAGCTCACATCAAAACTTTGAACAGCTTTTGTTTTTCTCTGATCCTCACAAGGATATATATATATATATATATATATATATATATATATATATATATATATATATATATATATATATATATATATATATATATATAGATAGATATATATATATATGTGTGTGTATTATATGTATGTAAGTATGTATGTCTGTATGTATAATATCCCCTGTGAAGATTTAGGAAAACACAACAGACGTAAGAGAAATATATTTATCCATTTTTGACACTATTACAAACTCTCTCTCTCTCTCTCTCTCTCTCTCTCTCTCTCTCTCTCTCTCTCTCTCTCTCTCTGAGAAATAAGTTGATCCTCATTCTGCTGACCAAACATGCAATCAGGAAACTCTACAATCACCAAACCCCTCACGGGCAGAAGACCTGACCCTTTGAGTATCCGAGCCGCCTTCTCTTTATTTATTGCTGGATATTTGCTGCGTAAACCTTTTAAGAGAAATTGGCGAGAAATGGATCCGTTTAACCACAGATGAAAATGTTTACAATGATGCATTTATGTAAATGAAGTTCATTTCCACTGTGGCGATATTTTTTTTATCTTTACCAGCGGAACATTGTGAGGGAGAGAATGCATTTGCTTGATTCCCTTTTCATTCTAATTTGTCTTTTTTTCCCGTTCGACGACGATACAAGGGATCATTTTATAGTGTTAAGGATGCCTTAATTTGCATATTTATTTAGTAGGAGATTGTTAAGTTTCATCTTTATCAATAGACAGTGCTGTTTAAATCTGGGTAACTTTTATTTCGAAGTTTATTGTCTTGTATTCCTCTGTAGACAGTCTACAGTTGCTGAGTGTTTTGCTGGCACGGTCTTCCAGGTGTCTCCTCCTGCATTTTTGTCAAAATTGTTCCTCAGTAAATCAACTTATTTGTAAAGCTATCAGACAGTTTGTCTTACACCATATTGTGCATGTTACAAGCCTAATATGAAAATTCTTAACACTTTAATTTTAGCTTTTACAAAAATCAAGGTTAAGCGTTTTTAAAAACCGTTATTGTTGCATAATTTCTAGATATAATGCCAAGCTATTAGTCTGAATCTCATTGTATTTTCTTTGGGGGTTCCATGAATGCACGTGATTTTTTTTTTTTTTTTTTTTTTACATAAAAATTTGTCGTTCATTTTTCCAATGTAGATCCTCGCATTTCATTGCCAAAGATGAACCAAACTGTCTGTCCGCCCCTCTACCCCAAAAGCAAACTTTAAAGCATCTGAACCAAGACGTTTTTAAAGCAAATGAACCAATAGGTAATTTTGCGGAACAGTGGAAGCGATCTTGGTGGTCGGTAACTGGAGATGCAGCCCATTAGGACGTTAAGTGCCACCCAAAAGAAAAAGAGGTAAGTTGAAGGACCCTAAAAGGATTAGTTAAGCAGAAAACTGAAGGTCTGGAAAGGGACAGTGGATTAAACTGTACCTTAAACAGCGTCAGACGAGTTTTGTGGAAATCCCTTTACCAAATCAACGGGTGTTCGACGTTCAAGATGAAGTGCCGCTCATTCATCTGCCGGAACGAGCATATCTCTCTCTCTCTCTCTCTCTCTCTCTCTCTCTCTGTCGGAACGAACATATATGTCTCTCTCTCTCTCTCTCTCTCTCTCTCTCTCTCTCTCTCTCTCTCTCTCTTAGTTCCTCATTGGCCGGGTGTTATGGTCCTCGTCTAGCACTCTGCTGCCCCAGCGTTCGACTCTCCGACCGGCCAATGAAGATTAGAGGAATTTATTTCTGCTGATAGATTCTCATTTCTCGTCATAATGTGGTTCGGATTCCACAATAAGCTGTAGGTACCGTTGTTAGGTAACCAGTTGGTTCTTAGCCACGTAAATAAGTCTAATCCTTCGGGCCAGCCCTAGGAGAGCTGTTAATCAGCTCAGTGGTCTGGTTAAACTACCTTATACTTAACTTAACTCTCTCTCTCTCTCTCTCTCTCTCTCTCTCTCTCTCTCTCTGTATAAGGCAGTTTACCTACTTGGTGTTAAGAAGATTGGAAAAGACGTAGTAAGTATGCATGGCCAAGTTTTTCTTTTATATTTTCTAGAAAGTACAGTTGGCAGAAGTTGAATGCATTGGCTAGAAAAAGGTCTAGAAACTGAACAAGTTCATCGGACCAGGAAGTTGGCAAATAAATCAGAAGTTCATAAATGGTTAAGTCTTAAATTTCCTGTTAAGAAAAATCCTTAAAAAAACCTTAACGTATCCTAGGATATCTTCGGATAGGAATTCATTAATGTATATTAGAAACTCTTACAGTGAAAATTTGGTAAGCTACATGTAAGTGTGTGCATGTATTAATTGTATACATCTGTGTATAAGTAGCTAAATACATTCGCATTCAAACAGCACACACACCCACACACATATATAAATTTTTGCCTCATACACCGAAACGTTTTTTATATTTACAAATATTGAGCCACATAAGGGGGTTTAGTGTCCAATCCTCTATACCTAGAAAAATAACTTAAACCCACGAGGAATTATGACTGATGAGTACTTCGCCACCAGTGGGATTCGAACTGCCTCTTGGTTTGGCAAACGACGCTGTACAGTGACCATCGCGCCAACTAGTGCCTTTGATCATTGAACATAAGGCGGTGGCTCAATGGGTAAGGTCACTGTGCGTCGTTGTTTGCCAAACCAGGCGGTAGTTCGAATCCCACTGGTCACGAAGCACTTGTCAGTTATAATTCCCCTTGGGTGCACGTCATTCTCGAGGTAAAAGTACGTATACCTTAGTTTAACCAGACCACTGAGCTGATTAACAGCTCTCCTAGGGCTGGCCCGAAGGATTAGATTTATTTTTCGTGGTTAAGAGGCAATTGGTTACCTAGCAACGGGACTTACAGCTTATTGTGGAATGCGAACCACATTACAACGAGAAATGGATTTCTATCACCAGAAATAAATTCCTCTTATTCTTCATTGGCCGGTCGGAGATTTGAACTCGTGGCCAGCAGAGTGCTAGCTGAGAGCGGAACCCACCCGCCCAACGAGGAACTCATTCTCGAGGTATAATGAACTGGACGTTAAACGACACTTGTTATATATATATATATATATATATATATATATATATATATATATATATATATATATATATATATATATATATGCTATATATTTATTTATATATATAAGAATATTTACAATTTTACATGAATATTATGCACTTCAGGCAAGAGCCTCGATGGCTCAGTCGGTTACAGCAGCAGCTTCGGACTTCGTAAGAGGTCTGTGGTGCGGGTTCAAATCCACGCAGCCGACTGATCAGAGAGGCAGACACTTTGCTATCTGTGTAGACATCCTGGGATTATATATGTAGTCAACGGATAGGTTTGCTTAAAAGCAAATGGATGTTACAGACTAAAACACACACAAAACAAAGCCACTACAACACCTTCTAAAAACATAACAAACATCTCACACATCTCGAACTCTCGCCATACCCGTGCAATAACTTCTCGCTGCTGGGAAGAAGGGCGTTGGGTCGGGTATGATACATGAAACATACGCTACCGGGGTCTAAGCGATGTCAGGCAGGGCAGCCGATCGAGACCACAAGTCTACCCCAAAGCCAAATCAAAAGTCCTTCAAAAGAAGGCATCGTGCTTACCCCATACAAAAATGGGAAAAAAACACGTTAAAAGAAGAAGAAGATTATGCACTTCAGGCACAAACAAAATTAAGAATGGTAGCTTTAGAAAAAACAAAACCTTTGATTTTTTAAGGAACCCATGCAGCCGTTTTGCCAACACTTTGCTTTCCTTGCTCGGAATGCTACATCAAATGCAAGAATGTTATTTAGACCAACGGTTAACCATGGGATGGAATGTGAAATCAACATACCCTGGCTTGAGTCATGGGACGGTTCACAAAGTCCTTTACGGTCAGGAAAATGGCCTGTGGGTAATCCCTCTCAGTTTCAGCCTCGAACGCCACAGTATTGCCTATAAAGTTTGCAGAATGAAAATGTCTTAGGCTGGCAAGTCTTAACATGGAATTTACTGCTCTTATATCAGTTTCCGTTCCCTCTCGTTTACGATCGTCATTTTGAACCTTGTGATTATACTTGTATAATTCCATATAGGCATGCCATTGCTAGAATATGTTACTTTTTATTCATATTTTTATAGTATTCCTTTAGTGCCAGTATTCGAACGGAGAAGGAATGAAAAAAGGCCATTTTTGACGAAGGGAAACTACGGTTGAACATTTTAATAACTTCTCAATGACATAAATGCACAGTTTCCAAAAAAAAAAATATTCATTTTTAGTTACGGCAAATACTCTTGTAAACAACAGGAAAAGTGAAAGGAAATAATGTAGTAAATTGCTGTAAAACGCGGGTTATGTTAAGAGAAATACTATACACTGAATCGATGAAAAGACATTATATTTCCATAAGGGTCTTATGTGATTTTCTTATATGTAATACTGGCCAATAAGGAGCTCTTCTTAGTCTGGTACTTTATGCAAGATTTTGACGTCATTATCTGATAACCTGTGATGTTGTTGGTGAGACCGATTTAAAACAAGTGATGGGTATGTGGGTAGAGATCCCGTACTGATAGGCATTTTTTAAAATAATGTTTCTTAAAAGCTTCAGTGGCATGGTAACGACAGCAACTGTACTTGGGTAGTCATTTCGACCACCCAAACCTTCAGAGACGCTCGTGACTGAGAAATTTGTGAGGCTTTTTAGGGTGTGTGAATGGTCTGAAACTTAAGTTTTAAATAGCCATAATTCTTTACCACTAACGTAAATTCCCAGACATTCATATACTCTACTTAGTAGCGTTATGACATTCTCATATTCGATTATGAATATCTCTGTTAACTGACGGATTTAATGAAAAATGTGAAGAGAACTGTTATATGTAAATCTCACCATTTTCTGTTTTCATCAGCGATTACCGGTGATATCCCATTTGTTCTAAGGTCATGCAGGGACAATACTGCCCTAAAATGGAAGACTGCAGTATCCGCAAAAATATAAAACCGAGAAAAATGGTAAATACTGCAATTTTCTCTTGCCTTACTTTTGATTTTGCAGATACTGTAAATGGGGCCCCTGAATACTCGTGGAAAGCATTGAAGAATCATCCTGAAGCTGCAGTAACTTGTGTATTTTGTGTTTCACGAACCCAATAGGTGGCATATCGCAATTTCGAAAATTTTGCAGATACTGCAGTTTTCCATTTTAGGGCAGATTAGTTAAATAGACCTGCTATCAGTTTTACTTAAACACTAATTCAGTTCGATAATATGTATGGCTGACATTTCTTCTTTATTCTTTATAACGATGTTTGAAGTAGAGGAACTGCATTTATTGATTTCAAGAAGAAATTGGCCAAATTTTGTCTGGTATTGACGGAGGGACGGAAAAAACTATTTAACTTGAACATTAAGAGAAGTACAATTGTGACACATTCCTTTTGCACATTTAACAAGTTATATCTCAACTTTTGGTTAGGAATCTGTTTTAGAAAACGAGCAGCAGTAATGGCACTCACACTTTCTGTAAGGGTTCCCAAAACTTGAATAAAAGTTTGACGAGATTTGCTTCCCAAATACAGCACTTCTCTGTAACTGGCTCTAAGAAATACTTTATTCAGTCGGCTGCATAATGAAAATTTGCAAATACGTGAATGAACTCTATTCATCATAATTTACAACTTTCCGAAAGGTGCCTTAGAGTGAAGGTAGCGACCGTTTTAGCAAGGGTCTTTAACAAGTTAAGCTTCTTACGGAAAATGAAGCGCATACGCAACTCCGGCAGCAGCCGAGGGCCTGAAGACGCCCTAAGCCGATTATTAGGGAGATCGGGAGCCCTCGAAATATGGAATACACATTAACTCTAATGCCGAGGAAGGCTCGCTTGGCCGCTGAGTCCTCTATTTTTATCGGAAATTGGCCATAAATACCAAAGTCAGGGAAAGGAAAAGTTACGGCATCAAACCTTGTAAGTCTTTTGCAGAGAAAAATATATTTTCTCTCTCTCTCTCTCTCTCTCTCTCTCTCTCTCTCTCTCTCTCTCTCTCCTACGAGATATGATATTTCCTTAAAAGTTACATTCCTTTTCAAAGAATATGATTGCAAAAATTGCTATAGGAGAGGTTTACTGCCGTAATCTTATCCTCTTTATCACTGTTATGTCATAATTAGTTTTATGACTTGCAATTCTTGAAAGAGTAAACAAACTGTCCTTTTACCGTTACCTTTTGAAGTCTTCAAAGGAATCTTGAAACACAGCAAATTAACATTTTCACTTGGTGTAAACAAGAAAAGCCAGGCGACATTTGCATTCGATCTTTAAACAAGTGTACGGTCAGGAGTTTGTGGCATTTTCTCAGAGTGAATGATGCTGGCATTCGTGAAGCTTATTTTATCCCACCAAGAAAGTTTGGAGCTTGAGTTTTTACCGTGGAACACTATGGAGCCTCAATTTTGCCCTGGTGTAGAGTATAGCATGCATAACTTTTATATTCACATGAAATGGCCCTCAATTCCAGGAAATGTTCGGGAAAATAAATCCATAGCTGAATATTATTGTCTCTGCTTACGTGAGAGTGGACTAATCAGCCATAGTTACGCTCAACTTACGAAGTGCTATCTCGTTGTAGATCCTGTTGTTGTTTGTGCTAGTAGCGACCTTG
Organism: Macrobrachium rosenbergii; assembly: GCF_040412425.1. NCBI lineage: Eukaryota > Metazoa > Arthropoda > Malacostraca > Decapoda > Palaemonidae > Macrobrachium > Macrobrachium rosenbergii. The sequence goes on from NC_089748.1 coordinate 15,276,829, forward strand.
AGTGCATCAAGCCGGTGTTCCGTAGTGTAATGTTCTGACACCTAATTTATTTCGTTTTTATAGTTGTGGTAGTCTAGCACATACAGTTACCAATGTTCAGTGAGCACAATGTAGGATCTCTTCCTGATGTGCAATTATTTTTCCAAGATTGTGTACTGTTGCAATTACTCCTAATCGTTCAAAAGTTACACTAATTTTTGATACACACAAACAGACAGACAGACCGAAAGACAGACAGAAATACACACACACACATATATATATATACATATATATATATATATATATATATATATATATATATATATATATTTTTTTTTTTTTTTTTCTTTCTTTTTTTTTATAATATTACTGCTGTTCGCCCTCGTAACCTTTGATTGTAAATAATATCAGCCTGACCAAGACCGGGAAGCCGTTGTCTGCATTAGGAGCGTCTTCAGTTCAAACTTTAACGTCCGTTGGAGAAAGGATAGGTAGCATTTAGGCATTTCCCCCTATAGGAAAATGTCCATATCAGCCTTAAAAATAGGTGGTCCTAAGGTCCTTTTTTCCTTTCTACCTGTCTCTCTTGGTGAATGTTTTTAACAGAGCGTAGACGCCTAGGGCAGGCCTGTAGGCCTGGTTTTGACCTAGGCCGGTCAGAGAACAGGCAGAGAGAGAATCAAGCTTTCGGGGAGACAACACGTCCGGTTGGACATCTTCCCCCTTTTTGTCTATTATTCTATTAGTGAAGTGAAGAAGAAATTGCAAGAACTTCCGGTCATCCGTTGATGTGCAACAACGTTTCGTCCTAAGGTAAAGTCTGTCTTTTGTTCAAAACTTCGCCCATTCTTTTATCCTCTTTCTGTATTTCCCAATCTTTCTTTGTTTCATTCTCCAGCCACCGTTTGGGGTACCCGCTGGTACGAAGTCTAGATTAAGTCAAATTATTATATTGTTAGCGTTAGCCGAATTGTCCCAGTAAGTCTCGGGGATTTAGGCAAGCAAGTCATTTTTAATACTTTGGTATTCGTTATTCCTAGCGCTCATTGTTTGGGGGTAGAACCGTTGTGGTTTTTTTTGTATTTAATACCCTCTTAACAAGTAGAGATTTTTTCTGCGTCCACAGTTGGTGACGGTTATCATAAAGTCTTTATCCCTTGAATATTCTTTGTTAAGGTTAATTACCCCTTAACTGGCGACCTTTGATTAATTAACGTCTGTCTTTGAAGTTAACTCGTGGCTTCAAGAGACAGGTTACGTGTATTCTTGGCCTGCAGGGCCGTGAAACTTTACGTAAATTAACCAATAACTGATTAGCCAAGACACACACGTAATAATAATATATATATATATATATATATATATATATATATATATATGTATATATATATATATATGAAATAAAGAATAGTGAATTAACAAGTGGGAGAGAAACCATCCTAAAAGTTCTTGAGGAATGCTGAGCGAGTCTCTGACGTATTTCCTCATTAAGTAAAGACTGTATCAGACTTTTTCGAAGCGGGACCATGTGACCTGACATGGCATGTACGTCCGCTGGAAGTATCCAGGTTCCGGTGAGGATGTGTGTCTTTGGGGCGGGGTCCCGAGAAGTGATGGGATGAAATGGTGTAAAGAGCTGCATTGCATGACCAACCCAGAACTTGATCACAGGTCTCAAAAGTTAGAGACCTGTGTGTGTGTTGTGCTCAATACTTGAACTGATTGATACACTGTGACTTGGAGGTAAGGAGCACATCTGTTTACCAAACTGTAGATTGTTTTATCCATTTCTATAATGCGTCTTTTGTTTTTGAATAACGTGGGAGGAATTCCCATTTCGGCATTTTTTGTATTTTGTTTCCTCCATTTCTGTAATCTGTATTTTGTTTTTAAGTAAAGTGGGAAGAATTCCCATTGTTTTGCATTTTAGTATTTTGGGGATTTAAAAGAAGATCTTGTCTGTCTTCTTCAGATGTTTCGCTGAGTAAAGAGGTCGAGAATGTACTCAGTGGGGATGAAATAGACTCTGACCTATTTTTATGACCTGTGCAAGTTATTGAATATGACTATGCTTCAGTATAGTTTTTTGGGAAACTGGGATCTAACATTTTAAACCATTGCTAGTTTCTTGCAATCGAGTTTTGTCAAGATTGACTCACATTTTAATATTTTCTTTGCCATTTAGCCATGTTAAATTTGCTTAAATAAATTATTTTGGGAAAAGCGTGTTTCGCTGTAGTCCTATGAGAGAGAGAGAGAGAGAGAGAGAGAGAGAGAGAGAGAGAAAATGCAGGGTGAGTGAGTGCCGAGGCAAGGTCCAGCAGTCCTTCCCACTCGGTCATCATCAGGGCTACCGTTAGGGCGAAGATGACCCGACTTGCAGTAACAGGCAAGCAACGTCGTTACGTCATTTCCTGGTAACATATATATATTATATATATATATATATATATATATATATATATATATATATATATATATATATATATATATATATATATATTGTTAGGTTTAGTAGTTATTTAGCTGGGACAATCGTTTGCAGATTGTTCCCTTTGTATGGTTGTTATACCTGTTATCCTGTTCTTGTTTTTTGTTTAGATGAGTTGACGTCTGTCGGATGGTGTCCGACTTCATCAGTCAGGTTCGTAGCAGCGAGGAGTCAGCAGTTGGGTAGGAGCAGCAGGTATGCTTACCTGGGAGTCAGTTTTGGAGTAGCAGCAGGTAGGATTACCTGAGAGTCCGTTTTGGATGGACGACTTTTTTCTGGATCCACATCCTTTGGAGCAACTTCATCAGTGTTTGGCCATGTCGAAACAGCAAGTGGCTGTTTTGACAACTCCCCTGAGTTCATCTGTGTGTGGCTTCATCCGTTGGCAGCAAGTGGCTGTTGCGACAACTCCCCTGAGTTTGTTTGTGTGTGGCTTCGTCCATTGGCAGGAAGTGGCTGTCGCGACAACTCCCCTGAGTTCGTCCATGTGTGGCTTCGTCCGTTGGCAGCAAGTGGCTGTTTCGACAACTCCCCTGAGTTTGTCTGTGTGTGGCTTTGTCCGTTGGCAGCAAGTGGCTGTCGCGACAACTCCCCTGAGCTCAACTCCCCTGAGTTTGTCCACATGTGGCTTCGTCCGTTGGCAGCAAGTGGCTGTCGCGACAACTCCCCTGAGTTCGTCCATGTGTAGCTTCGTCCGTTGGCAGCAAGTGGCTATTTCGACAACTCCCCTGAGTTTGTCTGTGTGTGGCTTCGTCCGTTGGCAGCAAGTGGCTGTCTCAACAACTCCCCTGAGTTCATCTGTGTGTGGCTTCGTCCGTTGGCAGCAAGTGGCTGTCTCAACTACTCCCCTGAGTTAGTCTGTGTGTGGCTTCGTCCGTTGGCAGCAAGTGGCTATTTCGACAACTCCCCTGAGTTTGTCTGTGTGTGGCTTCGTCTGTTGGTAGCATGTGTCTGTTGTGGCAGTGTACCTGTGTTGATATTTTCAACGATTTCTGCGGTTGTTAACCGAAGGTTTTTGAGGGTCATCTTGTTAGGGGTGATGGCAGCAACCGCAGTTTTCTGAGGATCTCCTTGTACAGGGATAATGTGTATTTAACAATGTTTTTCAGGATTATTGATGACGTATGGTGCTTTTGCTTTTGTCTATATTAAATGGAATTTGCCGACTCTTAAATGTGTTGCTCATGTTATTTTTTAATGTTTATGAATTTGATCATTTAAGTGCTGCTCATCTGCTCAGTTTATTGTGCTGCTCATGTTATTTACAATGTTTAATTACTTTGGCTTTATTTTTGGTACTGATTCTTTTGTGTGTATTATTTCTGCTGACTCATCTTTATATTGTAAATTTTTGAAATTTTCTTTTGAGCCTGACTCATTTGTATAAACTGTAAATTTTGTAAATAAATTAGTTTTAAGGCCACTTTTTGATTTTGTTTAGCTCCTTCCTCCTTTGTCTGTCCCAATTTCTGCCAGACTTTTCTCAGTCCTGATATTTTTGTATTTAAAGAACCTAATGAACCCAAGAGTGACTCATAACAATATATATTGTGTATGAAAAATTAATGCAGCTTTTGAACGATTAGAATTGCAACAGTACACAATCTTGGAAAAATAATATTGCTCACTGAACATTGGTTATTGTAAGTGCCTTTTCTGACCTATAAAGTCACCCAATCCGTATTTGACAGAAATTCTGACAGTATATTATCCATAGTTTTTCAGCGACATATCGTTCGATAGTATATCTCTCTGCCATAGATCCCATATTTTGAAGTAGGATGAATAGTATTTCAACTTTTTCCTCACGACATCTTTATTTAATGCAATGCCGAGAGAGAGAGAGAGAGAGAGAGAGAGAGAGAGAGAGAGAGAGAGAGAGAGAGAGAGAGAGAGAGACGGTGGCCACACGAGACTTCTGAAAAAATGATGGGTTGAATCCCCAAACAAGTGTACACAAAAGATCGGAGGTCCGCTTTGTAATAGAAAACTTTCCTAGAACTTGAATTTGTGGTAACTTTAGCGGCATTATATTTTCAACCTGCGACATTTGGCTTGTAGTGCACCAGTTGAGACTTTGAAACTTAGGAGAGTAAAGGTAGTAACCGAATAGAATTGGGAAGTTCTTATAACAATGGGGAAAACTGGCTAACTTCGTCATTATGTTGATATCTTTCATTTTACACTATTATTTTATGAAATTATTTTACAGCCTTTTTATGAATGAATCGTTTTCAACCGTTTTTCTTATTTTCCTTACAATCTTATGTAGGGAATAAATCATTTCATGACAATTTTAACATTTCCACTGCAATTTTGTTGAAATAGGAAAGTTATATATACTTATTTTTACAGGGTGAAATTTTCTTTCGTGTCTTTGAAAAAAAAAAAAAGCACCGTTTAGTTCAGAAAAGAAAGCTTCTAGCGTTCATCACATTCTTCTGAGGATTTGATTTTTTTGTAATTTTTGTCAGTCATAATACATATTTTGGGCAATCACCGTGGTTTTAATGCATTTTAAAATTTATTTAAGGAAGGTTTTGTATCTCGTAACAGTGTTGGGCAATGTTTAGTAAAATAGGGAGTTTAGGGGCTCTGTGTGTGTGTCTCTCTCTCTCTCTCTTTCTTTGTGTTTCTTCGTTTGAGCCTTCGTGCCTTGGCAAATACAGTGCGCTCACGCTGTGTGGATTGTTTTTCACGCTCTGTCAGGTGACATGCATATCATCATTTTGTTTCTTGACCACATAAAATCGTGAAAACTAGACTTTTTCCACTGACTAGTAATAAGAAGGGCTCAAAATCACAGTTCACAGTATTTAATAACCCCATGTGAAGGAGGCTTGAGAACCTTACAGGATTTTATTTTATGTTTGTATATATTTATTTCTCTGACTACTTATTCTCGTATCTTCTTACTGGGCAGTTTTGAAAGGTTTTCGTGTAAAGATGTGTATCACACGCGTTAAAATCTGTTAGGGTCATATGGGATATTCACCGTCAAATAATCTTTTCATATTCTGTAAGCAAATATGCTACTGTGGAGTAGACTGATTGGGATACTTGAAAAGGACCCATGAAGATTATTATTTTTATTAAGATTTTTGTAGCAACGGAATAAAAAGAAAACAATTCTCTCTGGCCCCCTAGACCATATAGCAATAGACCTGGAAGGGGCCAGCGGTCCATGGAATTTGGCTTATTCTATATCTCAAGCATAGATACCCATTGCTTACGACAGTCTGTTTTTATGTGGCACCGAATGGAAACCTGTGTTCCCAGTTTTCACAACATTTATATTTGACATGAATATATACAGCAAAACGCAAATAACTCTTCCTTGGTTCAAGCTTGGCAGCGGTGTTCCAAATGTCATTTTTAGTTTTCTGTAAAAGAAAACTATTGTGCCGGCTTTGTCTGTCCGTCTGCCCTCAGATCTTTAAAACTACTGAGGCTAGAGGGCTGCAAACTGGTATGTTGATCATCCACCTTCCAATCATCAAACATAGCAAATTGCAGCCCTCTAGCCTCAGTAATTTTGATTTTATTTAAGGTTTAAGTTAGCCATAATCGTACTGCTGGCAGCTCTATAGGTACCAAAAACATAAGCAACCATCAGACAGTGGCTGAGTTTCATGGGCGGCGGCTAAAGAGTTTTATGGGCCATGGCTGAGGCCACCATCGGACAGAAAACTCGATTGCACCCAAGCATTTGATGATCTGATTCACCTACTATTCTTCATTTGCTGTGAATATATACAGTATATATAGCTATTTTCATCTGGGACACGAGTTTGAAAACCCCTTCTTACATGCTTACTATATATTTTTTGAACAAAAATGAAACCTTATTAAAAAAAAAAGTATAGAATTACAAAGACAAATTGGGGTCATATAGATTTGACACCTGAAAACACGTAACCTTTTTTTTTCTTCTCGCTCTTCTGTAACTTTCTTCGGTGGGGGAAACTGAAAAATATTTTTGCTCTTATTTCCTGTTATGAATCCTCTCTCTCTCTCTCTCTCTCTCTCTCTCTCTCTCTCTCTCTCTCTCTCTCTCTCTCTCTCTCTCTCTCTCAGAAATGCTTTTATCAATATTTGAGATCCGTACCGGCCAATAACCGGCTCCTGAGGAAGGATAAGTAATGTCAACAGTTGTGAGAGAGGAAAGCACGGACATGAAAAGAATAGATTTAGCCATTCAGTGAAGGCTTTTAGGTTTTAGAAAATGTAACCACGGCATTTAAACAACTAAAATAAAGACTTGTTCAACCATTTCCTCTTTTGTTCATATGGATTAGTGCAAAGCAGTTCCATTATTACGGAATATCATCACTATAAAGAAATTCCATTCCCAATGTTTTGTGTCACCTTCACATCCCTCACCTAATATATCTTACACATTATTGATTAATGTTTTTTCTTCATTTTTTGTTAATCTGAACAAGAGTGCCTGCAGTGTCCGTAGTTCACCTTAATCGTTCTCAGTAAATTTTGCTTTACCTCTCAACATTACTCTGTTTCTCTTCTACCCCAAATTTGCTTTCCTTCTTCCTCAAACATTTGAGCTTTCTGTTTTCCTTCTACTTCATTTCCTCTCCTCTTCGTCGTCATTCATATGTTCACTTACCCTGTCGTTTTGCTACACTCATATCTCTTCAAGTTTCTATTTTGATTTAAATCATACCGTCGACTCAGTTTTTCGGACAAAAACAAAGGGCAGAGAAAAAATAAACAACCATAACAAGTATTTTGTATGATATTAATCTCTAAAGGAAACTTCAGTTTAAGTCGTTACTGGCTGTCTCCCTAAAGACCGTAATTTGTAGACCATTCTACTTTTGCTCATTCATATATATACTTTGAGGACAGAACTTTTCTTTTAAACCATTTTCTTTGAAAGCAAATAATTCAACGTCAGTTTTTAGTGAAAAATACGACAGCTGTTCTGCACTCTGTGGCATTCTGAAGATGTCACAGAGTATCGAAACCTAAGCATCAGCAGATAAGTAATATAATATATATTATATATATATATATATATATATATATATATATATATATATATATATATATATATATATATACATATATATATAATTACATTTACAGATTGGGTCTCGTTGGAGGAATACAAGGGGGTCTTTATTCAGTTACTGCCTTAATGGACCAACAGAGAAGACCAACCTGTAACAAAATGAAGGGGAAAAATGGGTAACTTACCTTGATATTACCATTAGTTAATCAGGGATTGGAAGGTCGCCATGGGAAATGAGTATCAAGTTACGTTAAATTGAATTTATTTACAGAAGAAGCAATCAAGAAGGAAATCTGCAAGGCTGATGATGCAGCAAGTAAACACAATTCATGGAAAAAATGCAAATTGGCAATGCGTAGAAAATCTCTGCTTAAGACGAGGTAAATTCTTCTTGAATGACCAGGCTCTCTTGTGTGCAACGAAAGGGGGAGCAGATTAATGTTCCGGACTGCGGACCAGGGAATTCTTGCATTTATTGGAAAAGGGCAGTACTTTTAAGATGATTTGAGTTCACAAGGCAGGGTCGACTGAGCAGATAGTAGCGAGGACCCTGGAAGAAAGTCCAGGATTAGCATTCCACACACTCTCACTAAACTAAGAAATGCACCGTGGAAGAGTTGATTAATTAAATTTAATTAGCCCGTGGTAACACTATGGAGGGAGTAATCTACTACTGATCACTGAACTGGATTAGCTTTAGTTTCGGGCAAGTCATAGGGCGAATTTTGGGCTGCTTTGTCGGTAGATTGGCTTAACAAAAGGGGTTGGTTTGGAGAATGAAAAGTGAAAATTCGAAAAAATAAAAAGAGAGAAATTCACTGAGAGGGAAAGGACTAGCTAGAGGACTAATTGCTTCTGACGCACCTTGAAACCTGTGGATGTTCGCGCTCAACATGCAGGATTGGCCGTCTGTTGCTTCTCAGCCTTTCCAGGAGAGAAAAAGGCGTGGAGATGGATGCGACTTTACATGTCGCGGTCTGGATTCCGAATCCCAGCATTGTTTTCCAGAGGCGAGACACTTCCCGGGTTGTTTGCTTCCGTCGGCGGAGGTCAGTCATCCTGCAAATTAGTCACATAGCCAGCAAAAAAGGGTGTAGGAAAATAGGTCTTGTGGTTAGGTACTTAAAGTTAAGTTCCTAGTCTACCTCACAGCCTGGCTTCTTCTCTATACACTAACGGACGGGCATCAGCTACTGAGCACGTGATTTGGCGGGGGGCGGTGTCAAAAGGGGTGCTATTGTCCTACCTGAGTTCAAAATAGGGCGCTACCCTTCTCTCCCGCCAGTAAATCTAGCCTACCAGTTGACTGAGAAGTGTTTTTGTTTAGAAATTCGAATTATTATTTGGCTGGCTAAGAGGGAGGAATGAAAATGAAAATACGGGAAAAAAAATATATATATATATATATATATATATATGTGTGTGTGTGTGTGTGTGTGTGTGTGTGTACCTAATGTGATATCGAATCAGAACTCCTCGGTCATAATGCTGCAAATGAAGCATCACTTTTCATTTGTATCAAATCCGTTCTTCGATGTGAATGTGTTATTAATACATGAAGTAAAGATCGAGGAAGAGTATGTGCGTGAATATATTATAATTTGTTGCCGGTCGGCAGAAGGAATTCCTTAATGACTGTTTTACATTCCCTTGTGCAAGACTTTATTAAGTAGAATATGATAGAAAAGTTATATATGTAGGTTTGCGACTATAACGTCCTGTAGTTCCTAGTATTCCCTTTCAGCATTCTTGCAACAGACTGCTGCAGGTATCTATTATTAAGGAGTACAGGACTGGCTAGGTATCCTGGAAAGAATTCCAAAATTCTTGAAAGCTGCCGAGAGAACCAAGTACCTGTACTTACTTTCTTTGACAATGAAGGCTTTAAGATTCTCTCTCTCTCTCTCTCTCTCTCTCTCTCTCTCTCTCTCTCTCTCTCTCTCTCTCTCTCTCTCTCTCTTCCTGGACTCTTAACTTGTCCTACATTTTATTGGCCTAAACGCATAGCTACCAAACACTGAAATCGCTGAGGTAATTTTGTGCAGAATGTTTATCTCTTTCAATATCCGACTTTTTCTTGTTATTTCTATTAGTCATTTGTTGAGTAATCCTTTAAACAGCATTTGGCTATATATTTACTATTTGATTTCATACATATGTCCATCCATTCATACCTCTCTCTCTCTCTCTCTCTCTCTCTCTCTCTCTCTCTCTCTCTCTCTCTCTCTCTCTCGTTGAAAAATAAACTGATCTTCATTCTACTGACCAAACATGCAATCAGGGAACCCTGTAAACATGAAGCCCTCCCGGGCAGAAGATGCAGCCCTTTGAATATCCGAGTCTTCTTCCCTTTATTTATTGCTGGACATTTGCTGCGTAAACCTTTCAGGAGAAATTGGCGAGAAATGGATTAGTTTAACCACTGATGAAAATGTTTTCAATTATACGCAAATGAATTTCAGTTCCATTGTGGCGATACTTTTTTATCTTTTGTGAGAAAGAAGGATGCTTTCAGTAATTGTAATTCAGATTTATTTTAATTTTTCTGTTCGACACATGAACAAGAGACCAAGTCGGATATTAGTTCTGGAACAAATTCTTAAATCGTTATTAAAAGTAATTTAAATAACGTTTTTCAATATTCTGTGCCGTACCATTCTTGCCAATGCATTTTCCACGTTTATTATCCTACCATGTTTCAGCGTAAAAGCATCCAATCCTCGAAATTTAATATATTTCTCCACCAAGCTTCCAATTCTTACATTTTATAATATATATTAATAACCAATGTTTACACATTTTACCTTACTTTAGTAGACAATCTTATATCTCATGTTTTTGCCCGTTGAGAATATATATTTTGAACTAACAATTAGGAAATTTTATTATACCAGAAAATGTTTGGATTGTTTAAATTATACTTCCGAAATGAGTGTAAACGTTTCGCTATGGATATGACAAAATATCAGAACTCTAATACACTGGAATTTCTTGATTATGATTTTTGTATTTAATCATTCTCATTTCCGCTGAATTTTACTGCAATCTTTTTGTATTTCATGCGAGTTCAGTGAATCCATGCTTTTTTTTTTTTTTTTTTTTTTTTTTTGTCCCCAAACAAAAGCTCATTACTTCTTTGGAATGCAAAGTCATGTAATTTATTTCGAATACACTTCTTGGGCATATAGACCTCCTTACACAACGAAGGAAGAATTTAAAGGAAATGAACCAAGACGTAAGCCGACGACTCAGCGCTTGGTAACTGGGGCTGTAGCCCATTAGAACGTTAAGTGTCAGGTGAAAGAAATAAGAGTAAAGGTTGAAGGATCCTAAAAGGATTAGTTAAGCCGTAAACTGAAATCTTGAAAGGGACAAGGAATCCAAAATAAACATTAGGACCCATCAGAAGGATTCTGCAGAAGTTCTTCACGGAATCAACGGGTCGACCGTTGGGATGAAGTGGCACTTGGCCAGCTTTCACTGGCTACATTTAACTCTCTCTCTCTCTCTCTCTGCAATATTTCCTCTGAGATTAGACGAATGATTACAAAGGTTTAACTTAACTTCCATAAATACTTCACATTACACAAGCATGAAATCAATGATCTTAAGTGGAGTTGTCAATTCGCATTGAATATTTAAACTTGAAAGGCTTTGAACTTGGAAATTAAATTGTGGATATCGGAGAGGTATTGAAACAAAGAATTATTCAGGTATAGATAGGAACCTTCATCCTTCCGTGTATACGTTATATATATACAGAATATATATATATATATATATATATATATATATATATATATATATATATATATATATATATATATATATATAATATCCTTTCCATATTCATTTATGTGAGAAACCCGTTAGTTTATAAGGTTGTGTCAATCTCCACTGGGAAGATAATCTGATGCTTTGAGCAGCAGATCAGGTTAAATTTACCATGAACTACTTTTAACATGATTAAGACGTCTTTAATGAACGCAAGTAAGAGAGTGTAAAAGCAAGTAAAAAATGCGTCGAAGAAACTTCGTCGCAGGCTAGTCTTCTGTACATCGTGTAAAGCCACCGAAAATAGATCTAGCTTTCGGTGGTCTCGGTATAATGATGTATGAGCCGCGGCCCATGAAACTTTAACCATGGCCCGGTGGTGGCCTGGCCTATATCGTTGCCAGGCGCACGATTATGGCTAACCTTAAATAGAATAAAAACGACTGAGGCTAGAGGGTTGCAATTTTGTATGTTTGATTATTGGAGGGTGGATGAACAACATACCAATTTGCAGCCCTCTAGCCTCAGCAGTTTTTAAGATCTGAGGGCGGACAGAAAAAAGTGCGAACGGACAGTGACAGACGGCACAATAGTTTTCTTTTCAGAAAACTAAAAAGTGACTTATTCGGGGATTCTTGGTGTAAGGTAACCACACTGGATAGATTATTTGTAGTTTAGTGCACTGGACTTGGTTCCAAAATTTTCCACAACAATATCATATAGCCATGACGTTATTTTAGTAACCCCAGTCAAATGAAAATTAAAAGTTAAGCAGGGTTTTATGGCCTCTCATTAGAAGAACCAATGTGTATTCGTGTGCATTGCTAACGAGGCAAAGAAGATAGTTAGTTTATCAATACCTCCCCTGACTCTTTCTAACTTTATCCGATTCCTTTTGAGTAGGAATGCCAATGGATTAAGAATTATTCCGTTCTTTTTGGTACACGGACTTACAGAGACACACACACACCCACATGTGTATATGTGTGTGTGTGTATATATATATATATATATATATATATATATATATATATATATATATATATATATATATATATATATGTATATATATATATATATATATGTTATATATACATATATATATATATATATATATATATATATATATATATATATATATATATACAGTGTGTGTTTTTGTTTGTGTGCGTTATGTTTGTTTGTGATCGTGTTTTTATATAAAGAAAGGAATTCTATGTGTTCGTAATTAATTAAACTTATGCAAACATATATTCCGCATAGCTTTTGTTACTTTCCTGTGTTATTAACTAGTTGGATACGTTCTTTGTTTGAGTACATAATATACCTTGGAGAAAATATATGAAGATAATTCACTTTGGAATTATGTGGTCTTGAGTTCATATTCACGCCAATCAAATTTCAAGAATTTTTTTTTTTTTTGCTTATGTATACATGTAATACACGTGGAAATTAGACAATGCACTATAGTCGAGGTAAACCCACTCTTTCTATGGTTCCATAACGGGAAATATTTTGCTAATAGGCTGAGATGAATGTGTGCTATTTGTGCTAACTAACTCAACTTACGCAAGAGAAAGTCCCCATGTACGTGAGGATTTCCTAGCTTCTTAACTTCATTATCATTCTATATACGTTCTCTGAGAACCTAATTCCACTAAAGGAAATATTTAAAAAAAAAATCCCAGTGAATTTGGTCTCCAGCTTTCTTTCTCTCGAGAATCAGATGTCGACAATACGATTCAAACACCGTGAAGGGTACCATTAGTCGTAAGGAATTGGGAATATTAAAGGTGACTCATTTCCTAGAATGTCAAGGCGGTGTGTGTTTAATGAAGTATACATTTTCTTCCATTATATATATTCCCTGAGTCTCAATAAACGGATCTTCTGTTTCTTTAATGGTTAAAACTCCCGTCTTATTTTTCTCAGTCTTTTGAATTTTGTCAGGCATGGTCGTTGATTGCAATGGTTTTTGGTAATATACCCTATAAACCAATGGTTTTAGGCCATTTACCTGTACCTAAAATTAGAAGAAATACTTACTGCTTATAATTCAATAAAAAACTTGGTAAAACACAAGAGTCTAGTACATCATAAAACTCCAGACGAATGATCATACTTGATTTTGAAACTGTCAAGGATTTACGAAACTGAGAGGAACTACAAAGATTATCAGAAGAAGGAAGAACCACACAGGTATCCTAAAAGGAAAACAAGGAGTCGTGGTCTTTTCCACGTGAAAGAAGCGCAAAGGACTATTGCACATTGTATCAGAACTCCGAATCAATTCACTTTAAGAGCACTCGTGTTACCACCTGATTTATAATTATCGTTGAGTTTATTCATCAAATATTTCCATCGAGAATATTAAAAGAGAACTTTCCAGTTTTTTTTTTTTTTTTACGTATAGGTCAGAGCATCTTTCATATCAGAGAATATAACCTCTATTCTCCTGAGAGCCCTATTTTAATATGGTTTATGCATCTAAATTACTGGACTGAGGTCACCTACAACTTGCTAAAATGCTGTGCCACTACAGTATTTATATCGTCTCGTTAACCGCCTGAGGACATTCCCATCATCTATCTGAGATGTTTTGTAATCGATTGTATACCCACTGTTCCGTTAGCACAGTTACACGGAAACCCAGGAAATTTCCAAGGATTCATCACTGTCAGTACCCATCTACCTAGATTCAGTGTCGCTAAGTTGAGAATACAGATGTTTAAACTCAGAGACTCGGCACAAATCCTGAACTCATTTTTACTGAAACTCTCTTCATGTGTTAGTATTTTTTTTCTTTTGGTTATGAGTGGTGTAACTAACAAAGAACAAGTGAAAAATGCGCCGAAGTTTCTTCGGCGCAATCGAGATTTATGTACAGCGTATATTGCTGTATGAGCCGCGGCCGATAAAACTTTCATCCATGCCCCGGTGGTGGCCTGTCCTATAGCGTTGCCAGACGCAAGATCATGGCTAACTTTAACCTGAGATAAAATAAAAACTACTGAGGCTAGAGGACTGCAATTTGGTATGTTTGATGATTGGATGGTGGATGATTAACATACCAATTTGCAGCTCTCTAGCCTCAGTAGTTTTTAAGATCTGAGGACGGACAGAAAAAAGTGCGGTCGGACAAGCAAAGCCATCTCATTCGTCTTCTTTTACAGAAAACTAAAAACTACTATATTTTTTATAGTGAAAGATATGATGCTGGTTTTTTCTGTGAGCGCCTCCTGCAGGAATGAAGGGAAAAGCTTAATAAGAATACGAAAGCGCATGAATACCAACAATCAACAAATATGTTGCTCAACGAAGGCGCTTTGCATTGAAGGTTCACTGGCACTTTCTAACAGAAAAGCTGCTGCGTCCCTCACTATTAAAGAGGCTTTACCTCTTAGTGATTGTCTAAACGCCTCTCTGTTCAGGTACAAGAATAAGCCATTTACTAACATTTCCAAAGAAGAACAAAAGGTACGCTTTGATAGGAAAACTTTGACCGTTCCAGCGCAGTGCTGCTTCTTAATCTAAAACCACACGATGTTGTTAAACATTTTGCCCTGAATATGCCGCATCTTTTCTCAGCGTGATTTTGGGGTTTATGGCCAATTTCTGATAAAAATGGAGGACTCAGCGGGCAAGCGAGTCTTCCTCGGCATTAGAGTTAATGTGTGTTCCATATTTCTGTGGCTAAGGATCTCTCTAGTAATCGGCTTAGGATGTCTTCAGACCTCGGCCGCTGCTGCCGGAGTTTTGTACGCGCTTCATTTTCCGTAAGAAGCTTACCTTGTTGAAGACCATTTTTAATTTATCAGTGAGTGCAAGGATGTTTAATTTTTCCTATTAGTAGGTCTTTTGCCTTTGTATTTTTGTGACAAGGAATATCAAATTTGGTAGGAACATCCGTGGGCTTTCTCAGCGGCTTAGTATTGCGACCCACGTAATTACTGTAAAATAGTCTGTCTGTTTGTCTGTCTTTTTTTTTTCTCTCTCTCCCGTCTTTTCTACCACTTCTCATGCTTTGTCATGATGACGGCAATTATTATCGCATCTATGTATACATTATTTAACTCATGGTTAGTGACGAGCCAAGTATGCTAACATAAGGAAAATAGTTCTGTTTGATTACTTATTATGTCATCCATACTGTTTTGTAGACGCATGAGCATCTAAGTTTCGAGAGCAAGAATGAATTTCGGGACTGGACAGCCAGTTTATAAGTGACTTTCATTTCCTTTTTAAATTTTTTGTATTATTTTGGAAACATCAAATATAAAAACAAAATAAAGGGGATAACACGCTGCAAGAAGACAATTTACTCTGAGTATTGCTTTTGCAAAGTGTGAGTAATTTATTCGTCAGATCAGACACCCATGAATTTTAAATGAAGAGGGAAAAATGGAAAGCAAAAGGAATGAATATCTTTTGTTGGAAATATTGTTTTTCAATTACTGGGAAAACCAATATGATATGATGATTTCTGGTAGCAATAAAGGCCCAACCTTAGTATGGAAAAGAAAATTTAGCATCGAAAATTTTTATATGTATATGTATATGTCTGCCTATGTATGTGTGTGTACGTGAGAGCCTTTTCCCATTTTCCCATTGGAGGGTATCGCTCTGGACTGCATTTGCCTCCTGATTCTCAGCTAGCACTTCTCGGGCGTGAGGATACTGGCACTTTGCTCTTCTTAACCGCGGCTGCAACTCCCCCAGTAGGTTAAATTCCCTAGTAGGACTCCAGATGCACAATCGTCCTTGGGCTGTATATAGAATGGGTCTGAACGGAATGCCACCAAATTTTTCTAACTGGGACGGAAATCGAACCCGGTTTTCCTTTCAGAAATCAGGAATATTTCCAGACAGTAATTTTACCAAATCAACTTCATTTTTGTTGAGGTGAGGTATACCATTAGACCACGGTCTTAGAAATCTGTATTGTGAACCATGTATCTAATACCTCCTAAGAAAAGGCTGACATCGTCTAGGAGAAAAAGTATCATGAATGCAGTGGAGGTTATTTAGCATCAAAGCAGTAATCCGTAAGATTTACGGATTGCGCAAGCAAAGAAGACGAACTTCTTCAATAGCGGAGAGCCTTTTGAAATTCAGTCTTTAAGAGCAATTAGTCATCTCCGAGTAGTTCGACATCCGTTTTCGTTGGATGAAACTTTCTGCTTTAATTGAAGTAAGGGAATGATTTTGCAACCTTGTTCCACAGGCACTAGGAAACCCTGAAGACGACTTGAAGTTAATTTTTACGACAAATCATGCAACCGTTATCTGAGATAACTTTCATGCTATTACAATAGCAACCTGCAACATGTTCCATGTTGCGTAGGAGATAAGCCTTCGAACTTCCAGAAAATCAAATCACAAGTCAAGATAACTTGAAAACTAAAAATGAGACAGTATGTCTTAAATTCAACAAAATATTATAGTACTTATTAAGGACTCTGGATAGAAGTGTATCCACTTATTTCGAATTAATGTATTGTCTTGAATAAGAAAAAGGGAATCACATCAGTATGCACTGGTTTGTCTGGATCACAGATATTGAGTAAAGAATAACGAGAACAGGATACTAATGTAAAAATATTATCAAGTAAAAAATGCTCCGACGTTTCTTCGGCGCAATCAAGTTTTCTGTACAGCCGCTACAGCGTATAATCAAGGCCACCGAAAATAGATCTGGCTTTCGGTGGTCTCGGTATAATGCTGTATGAGCCGCGGACAATGAAACTTTAACCACGGTCCGGTGATGGCCTATCCTATATAGTTACCAGAGGCTAGAGGGCTGCAGTTTGGTATGTTTGATGATTGGAGGGTGGATGATCAACATACCAATTTGCAGCCCTCTAGCCTCAGTAGTTTTTAAGATCTGAGGGCGGACAGAAAAAGTGTGGACGGACAGACAAAGCCGGCACGATAGTTTTCTTTTACAGAAAACTAAAATCCTCTTGTCTTAGGGGATAGGTCTCTCACCTTCTCCGCGCGCAATATTTTGCTGGTCTTCAGATACAGTGAATCCAGTCTCTTCAAGTCAGATATGACAACCTTCAGGAAACTCATGAGCTTACTGGTGCAGTCAGTGCTACCTAGGAAAGATGAGGAGACACGTGGCATGATGTGACTTTATGAAAATCGTAAGGACGTCTTAAGATTTTCATTTTATCATCCGGGACATTGTAAATGCAAGGTTGCTGCAGAATTAAGTAGGCGATGTCAGTTTGTACAATTTGTAACCTTATATCAAGTTAAAGTGTTAAAATTCACTGATATACAAAGTCGACAGAAAGATTTTTTGTGTCATAACTCCTGCATGTTTTAAAAGGCAACATCAAGCAGATGACTTGAACTGTTCTGTAAACAGTCTTGTGGAAATGCTAAGTAATACAATAGACATCTCAGGTAACGTTCATAGGATTGGGCACAGAGCATCGGAGCTCACCTGCTTGATAGCATCATGAAGATCTAGTACCACGCAAAATGATTTGATATGGACTTAGTTTATCCGCCTCACGCTTTCAGATTGCTAGAACTTTTGGGATTGCTATTACTGAAGTTGAGTTTTTCCAATATTCTTGTTCCATATAAAAATTATATTTACCTTTTAAAGTTATAGGGCTGACATTATTCATACTAGAAAGCCAGACATCGATAATGGTCAAACGTTAGGCCGCAATTTTTTTTTTTTTTTTTTTAGCCACGTCGTTACTCTTTCTTAAGGCCTCTGGATGTTACTGTTATCAGTATACCAATATTAAGTAAAACAAAGGTTCCACTCATTACCCCTAACCCTTGATAGACGAAAATTCACTACAAGAGAAAGCGAAGGTCACAGTTGTATTTGCATAGAAGTTAGTTAAAAACTGAGGAACTTTTCAAGTGTCACTCATTTGTGTGCGTGATGATCATATTTATTTTATTTATATTTCCAAGTAGGAGGGCTCTCTTCGGACTGTTGTAGACTGCCATTTTTTATCAGAAAATGTCGATACAAGGAAAGAGGGGGACACAGGGAAAGAGCGATACTTAAAACTGATGTCACCGAAGCAGAATAAAAACATTGAATGGCACCTTATAATTTTAACAGCTGTTGGACCGTAACATCTGGAGGTGTGTTTATTTTCTATTCTCTTTTCTCTTCCAGTTTTTATTAACTTTTTTTATATGACGGCAGTCGAAAATTAATATCTTTGGTGTCCTTTGGCGGGAAAAAAAATCCAATTTACCCCTCTCTCTCTCTCTCTCTCTCTCTCTCTCTCTCTCTCTCTCTCTCTCTCTCTCTCTCTCTGTCGTCGATGATTCACGTTATGAGGAATGAATTTGTCAATTGTTTACATCCTAATCTTCACCAACCAATAACCGGGTTTACAGAAGGAATTATAAATATCTACAGTTTATGAGCTGATGAGAAATGAGTAACTTTTATGTTCTCTAAGACTTTGGCCTTTATGATACAGAACTTATCCCTTTAAAAACCTCAGTTTTTTATGGTATTAATTTTTAATACAGATAAATGGTAAAACGTTTGGCAAACTAAGAAAAAAAAGTTATTCGATCTTTTGTTAAGTCTTACAATCAGTATCTTTTTTAAAAAGATATTAAATTAAGCCAAATTTAATGATTTAAGATGCCTTTAATCAATAAACTTTTGTGTTTTGAAATTCATATGGCAAACATTTTAATTATTAGACTCAAACCCGCTTAGATAGCATTAGTAAGCATAAAAACATTCATAATCATATACATTTTACACATCTGAAAGTGTTGGGATATTTTGGTTTGATATTCAGAGCATCCTAATTTTTTTTAAATATATGCAACTACAGATAGACAGGCATTATTCAAAGAAAATGTAACAAGCCTTTGTGCTTATAATCGTAAATAATGATTATGTAAAACATAATACTTTTCTTTCTTCTATTCGTATATTTTAAATAAATATCCGCCAGTATCGATCGCAATTCCCTTTTCATTTGCATTGCAGAGATGAAGGTAGACGGTATATTTGACATTGTAATATAACGTTATTATTATAAATTATAATAATGTTAACTTTTTCTTACATTTCATAATTCATTGCTGAAGCTGTATCTGTATCGAAGGTAAACTATTAAACATACATTTCATTATTTTGCAAAGAGTTTACATAAATAAATTTGTAGCGGCAAAGAAAAAGTTGTAAGGGCACTGGCATCCGAGTCTCTATGTAGTTGCAGCTTTGGAAGCCTTCGTATGCTTCCATTTTTCATTGTTCCTACAAAAATTAAACGATCATCTGGGCTAGATAAGTTCACAACTCAGTCAGTTCCATCGTCCCTTGCTTCGAAAATTTGGCGAGTTATTACGCTTGTCTGTGTGACTAAAGAGAGTATCTCTGCTTGGCGTGTTCTGCGTTTACATAACTTGATCCCCCTGATCCCAACCCCTTGACGAGGTGGGGCCTTAGGGATCCACTGTAGGGAGTGTATGCTCTTTTACGCCTACTCTCTCTATTGTGGATTCAGCTGAACATTGGGACTTGTAACTATTTTACTTTTCATTCTATAAATCTTCTCCTGACCTTCTTCGTTCGTTAACGACCTTTGCATGGTATCGAATTACGGAAACCAATAATCTTGTTACTTTGAATGAGGGTGGAGTTGGACGGCATGCCGCTCCACCCGTAGAACTAGAGTACCCGACGTGGTCGAGCGAGGGGAAATTTTTACGTTAAACCACGCCCTCAGTGCTGGGTCCGATCTCGACGGACTGACGACCCCTAAGGCACTGAAAGTATGATGTATATCCTGGTGATGATCCCAGACCAGTTACTACTTTAGGTAAAAGTATTATTCTTTCCCCTGTTGTGCCTCCCTGGTGAGGGACCTCATCCTGGACGATATTGATAACATTAGTTGCATGACGAATAGTTCCAACTTCCCTACGACTTCTGGCGTGGCTATTGTCTATCCCCAGGAAAGTTCAGTTAATCAAAATCAAGGTGGTATTAAAACTTTAGGCATTCAAAACACCAAAAAAAGGAAATGCCGTCTTGACCCAACTTTAACTCATTTCAGCTCCCTCTTTGGGAGCAGAAGTTATTAAAATACGAGTAGAAAACGATAATTATTGAATTTATAATTTCTACCGTGAACCTAATAAAAGTATAACTTACAAATATTAAAAGAATTATTTAATAATATAAAAGAAACTACAATAATAGTGGGGTGATTTTAATGCTTGCAACCCAATATGGAACTAGAATTGTACAAAGACAAATACGACAGGAAATGCAATAAAAAAATTTATAGATTCAAATGATATGTGCTGTATTCGGCAGACTTAACTATATGTTCATCCAATATTGTAGACAGGTAGATTGGAACCCAGTTGATGACTTATCTTATACACTAGTGAATATTTCCTAATAGTAATTTCCTTATTGCAGAATAATCCTGCAAAGCATTTCCCCATAATATTAATGGAGCAGATTGGGAGCGATATGAATTGCACATCAGAAATATTCCACCTTTCGAGTATTATTAGATCATAGTAAACTAATAATTTTTTTGTCGGCTTCATTGAAAATGCTGCAAATAAGCCTACACCAAAGTCAAAATGACACCCAACCAAACATAAAATTCCATGGTGGTCAGATAAGTTATCAACTAACAAAACTAAAACGCTTAATAGGAAGAAGAATAAATTGTGTGAATAGGAAATTTAATATGATTAATAAAACCTTAACGATATTGTAAGAAAATTTACAAAAAATAACAATCTTACTAATAGAAATTGATACGTTAAAACCTGTTAACAACAAAATAGCTGCAAAATTAGGAAAAGAAGTAATCCCAGGAAGAACCATATTTTATAAAAATAAAAATTGGAAAAAATGTGAAGAAGTAGATTTAAAAATCAGAAACCATAATATACCAATCAGCCAAACAGCAAAATTTTTAGGATTGATATTTTATGCACACTTAAATTGGAAAACCCGTGTAGCATACATAAAATCAAAATGCAAGAGAGCTTTAAATCTAAGTAAAAAACTATCACACACTATCTCATAAAGATTAGGAAGCTTATAGACATACCCTTACTATACTGTATAAAGTAACAATGATGTCAATTATTGATTATGGAAGTGAAATATATGGTTCAGCGTCAGAAGCAGCCCTGAAAACATTAGATCCAATTCACAGTGAAGGTCTAAGACTATACACAGGAGAATTTAGATCCTCTCCAGACTCCTCTGTACAAGTTGAATGTGACGAACTACCACTGTTTCTCCATAGAGAGTTAATAGCAGTGAAAAGTTCATTAAGAATTAAGACAAGCAATTCACCTACAAAACCACTATTTGATCTAAGAGACATATTTACAACGAATCTTTCACAGCTTTTCCCAATTAGATCTAATAGAGTGTTTGAGACACTGAGTATGAATATACAAGTACCTTTGACAGTAAAATTACCACCTCACTGGACTAAGAATAAAATACAAACTTGCATGCGCTTAAAATATCTATAAAAAATTACTCTTGTACCCCGGAACACCATAGACAACAAACAATAGATCATGTAAGACGAAAAGGTCCACATTACGCAATATACACAGTTGGGTCTAAATCACAATATGGGGTAGGGTATGCAGCAATATCCCATAAACAAAACATATCAGTTAGCTCTACCTGAAAGTGCCTCAGTCTTCACAGCAGAGTTGTGTGCAATTACATCAGCCATCAAAATTATGAAGGCGGTGACATTCAATAAATTTGTGATTTTTAGCGACTCAAAAAAAACGCTATAGAAACCATTCGGAGTTACAACCCGAAAATCCCGGCCCATGTAGGGATTAAAGGAAACGCGGAGGCTGATAGAGCAGCAAAAGAAGCAGTGCACGTGTGATAAGAATAAATGTAAACATCCCTATTAAACACATATGAAATCAAGTATTAAAAGTAAAAGGCAGAATTTATGGAATGAAGAATACGAAAATAGTAAATTAAAACAGATAAAACCTAGTGTTGGAAAATGGAGTTCATCATATCAGAGAGAGTCACACACAAATAATTTTACGCGTCCTCGAATAGGCCATACTTGTCTGTCACATAAAGAACAGGTTCCTGAACTCAGAATAAAGATAATAACATTTAAAAACGTGTATGAATGTCCAATATATAACCAACAGCTGTTATAGCTCTGCTCAACCATTTTCAATTATTCCAATTTTAATATTCATGAAGAGCTGTAATTTAATTGATAAGATATAAAAGTAAATAATGAAAATACAAAAACCCTTAGGGCATTTAATGAATAAAAAAATACGGATGTAAAAAAACCTTACTTATTCTGATTGTTATCATTACTTACATTGTTTTGTTTTAATTGTGAAGATGGAAAAATTAGTAAATGTATTTAATGTGCACGTATGTTCCAGTGAAAAAGCATATGCCTTTGGACATATTTTTTTTATGTAATTTACTTTCATCAGTTGGCCCCAGTGCTTGGCGGATGGCCTTAATCTGGTACTCCATTTCATTCAAATCCTTCGGGCCAGCCCTGTGAAAGCTGATTATCAGCTCTGTGGTCTGGTTAAACTATTTTAATAACATATATATATATATATATATATATATATATATATATATATATATATATATATATATATATATATATATATATATATATTATAATATATAAAACCATTCTACAAGTGTGATATATATATCTATGAAAATTTTGATGTTTTGCTTGCAGATTCGTCATTTGTTGTGAGATATGATGATATGATTTTAAAATGTCTTTTTCTTACAGTTAAATTGTATATCATGTGATTCTGAAATATGTTTTGATATGTTGTTTTTTCCATTTGTTGAATATATTATGCAGTATATTAAAATGTACACTGAGCGTTATGAACTCGAATTCTTAGCGTGCTGTAGAGAGGGAGAGATATTTTTTAACCATTATCAATTACCCACATCCTGTATTGACACAATTGTTTGGAGAAAGGCAAGGGCCTCTTTGGTTATCGTTGACGAGTTGACAGCTATTGGCAAATTGCTTGTTACACATTTATTCTGTGTGCCTATTCTGAAATTATTGTATTTCCCTATGCTTATTATATGTTTCCATAATCTTGAGTAATGGGATGAGGAACAGAGGTAGATAAAGTTGACATTCTGACAGCCGACCAAGAATTTGGTCCAAAATCGCGAGTGAGCGGATGGTGTCAATCATTGATAAAGGCTCTAATATTTCCTTCTAGACCTTAGAATTCTCTGTGTGTAATCTTTGGGTATTCTGTGAAGAAGAAGCTGTTCTGTGAATTCCCTCTGTATTCTTTGAGAATTCTGGGAGGGCTTGAAGATAAAGAGAAGTACTGAATCCAGAAACAGTTAGTTAGGAACAGGAGTTGCTGGGATAAAGGTCCTCTCTCTCTCTCTCTCTCTCTCTCTCTCTCTCTCAATTACCATTCATATATAAGGGTGTTATACTGGTTGCTCTCCCATTTTGTACAAGTTTTGTTCAATTCACCCACAAAGTGTATACATTTTGTAAGAGTGATCTAAGGTATTTATATTGTGCAAGCATTGTGGAAAGTGTATAATGGTGTACCACTTGTAAAAGGTAATGTGATGCTTACTGGTTTTATATTATGTTAAGAGTTAAAGTGATGTTCTAGGTAAAAGAGAATTATTATTTTGATAAGAGGTGGATAACATCTCTTTTAGTGAGTTCTTATGTGTCTTGCTGCTAATTATTTATCATTGTGTATATCACTGTGGCTTGGCAGTGTTGTCTTTGAGAGAGTCTTAGGAAGACATGCGTTTAACCTTTTTTAAAAGTGAAGGTAATCTTTTGAAAGATTGATATAATCTTTGAACATACTTTTGTCTTAGTGAAATTGCTGTTGGTATATTTCCATTTTTGCATATTTCATTCTTATAAGTCTGTGTTATTATATAACTCTAATTTTATAATTAGTGTTTTCCAAAGTTTTGCGTTGGTGATTGCTTAACATTTTGTCAGTGCATACTTATTATTGAGATTTCAGTGAGTACTTGTATTGACTTCCATTTATTGATGTTTTAGTGAGTACTTGTGCTGGGTTTGATTGATCAGGTATATGTTTAAAACTTGAGTGAAAGTTAATGGTTTGAATCTTAACCAAATTGCTTACTTAGTAAATTAAAGTTTTGTGAATTATTCTTGATTAAGAAATACTTAAATCTTACACTGTTATCAGATAACAGTAAATCTTTTTGAGACTGTGAACTCTGCATATAACTTTTGAACTTAGAAATAAATGTGTCTGTTTAAAGTTTTAAAAGCACAGTGTTTCATTTTGACCACCAGTGATTAGAGAAATTAATGAATGTGTACAAGGTAAGTGATATATCTGTTTGTTCACCTGAGACTTACCTAGGTGAAATAGAACCAGAGAAACAGTTATAGTGTTTGTTGAAGTGATGCCCGTTTTCCACTAGACCGTTTATAGCTTATTAGTTGTTACCTCACCCATAACTTGATAAAGTTAGATTGATTTTCCCAAGTGATAAGCAAGGTTTATGGGATCACTGTACCTTTAGAGTATTCAGTCTTAATATTTTTGTTATGAGGTTTCAAGTATCTGGTCGAAGTGAGGTAACTTTTTAGTCGTATTATCTGTGTAATAACCAGGTGCTTGATCACTTCGTGACAAAATATTTGGTGGCCAGACCCAGGAAAATTGACCGGGATAAAACGAGATTGAATGGGATTGAACCCAGGATTGAACCGTGATAAAATATTTGATGGCCAGATCTGGGAGAATTAAACAAAATATTTGGTACCCATCGTCCAGGAAGAACTAAACAGAATATCGCTATGGTTTATGGTTTATACTTGTGGTGTTAGGAATATATTTTTGGTAGGGTGACCGCCTAATTGTTCTAGGAGTGTACTGTAAACCCTTTGACTGAGTAAACTAGAATGAAACCTGTTTGAAGTTAAGGAATTTTAAGTGCTCCAACCATCAGAAAGTTATCTGCATCTCACCTGACTAAGGCACAGTGGACTCTACTTAGCAGTGACATGTGGGGGTAATGTCGCTTTTGATATGGTTAGTCTGAGCAAAATTATTAATAGCAATCCAGGCACTAATAAGCTCTGGTAAAGTAGATGGAGATTTAGGGAGGGATATGAATTGTTGGTCAGCTGAGGTAGAATTTACAAATAGCTAAGGCAAAGAGAATGAAAAGGTGATGTGAGGCAGAACTTAGAAGTTTAGATTCAGAAGGAAAGAATTTTGAGATAGACTGAAGGTGCTAGAATCAGAAGAGAAAACTTACTTAGGCTGCAGATACAGGCTGATAAAGAAAAAGAAGAAAGAAAGAAAGAAAGAAAGAACGAAAGAAAGAAAAAGAAGATAGAGGAAGAGCAAGAAGGCAGGAAGAAGAAGAAAGAGAAAGAGCAAAAGAGCATAGAGAAAGAGCAAAACATGAAAGGGAGTTGGAGTTAATCAGAGCTTGATCCATACTACCTGTAAACCCATATAACTATGTCAGGTAATGCAGACCCTGTGTTTGAGATGTAGTAAAGTACAGAAGTTAATTCCAAAATTTACAGATGAAGTTCCAGATGAGTTTTTGATCACTTTGAAAAAGTGGCTTCAGGTATGGGATGGCCAGGATAAATGGTGATCTTGTTACAGAGTGTTCTCATTGGTAAAGGAAGAGGTGCCTATTTAGCCTTATCAGCTGATCAGTGTAAAGGGTACAAGGTACTCAAACATAATGTGCTACAAGTTTACCAGATGACCCCTGAATATTACAATGAAAGATTCAGATCTTTGAAGAAGGATGACAAGATGATATTCTTGGATTATGTCTACAAAGTAAGATGTTTTAGACAATGGCTAGAGGCGGATAAAGTTAAGTCTTTGGACGAACTAGAAGAATTAGTGGTCTTAGAGCAATATCTAAGAATTCCTGAACATATAAAGGCTTATTTGAGAGAGAGAGGTGAGAAAACGATAAAGCTGCTACTTTAATTGAGGACTATAACATCATATCCAGCAAAAGAATTATAATGTCCTAGTACCAGAACCAACAATTCACAGGTTATAGGTCTCAGTCGAGTTTTAAGAACAGTGCTGTGAGAAATCCCTCTAATAATTATACCAGTACAAATCCAGGGTATGCCTCACAGCAGTGGAATGTTAAACCCGCCCCTTCTAGTGTATTCTCAAGACAGATGCAGAAAACTAATGTTGTTTGCTGCAAGTGTGGAAGAGTAGGACATTATAGTCGAGATTGCTTCAAAGTACACCAGCAGATTAAAATAGTTGGACAGGTGATAAGAGGTAACCAGGTAAAGCCAACTACGAGGAACAGTGTGGGAAAAAATGAAACAAGACAAGCAGAGTGTAGCAACCGAGTGGAAATGCAACTTCCAGCAGTGAGTGGCTGAGCAGTGAGGAAGCTTTTTAAGCCATATATCTATGAAGTATGCTGACAACTCCTCTTTGAGTCATGCAGGTACCAGTGAAGATGTTATGTGATACAGGAAGCAACCATAGTGTGGTAGTTTGTGCCTACCCACAGTTGGAGAAAGAATCTCACGGAGATTCAGTTACTTTAAAGTATAGGAGGAGAGGGAGTAACTCCTATATGCATTGCATTTGTCATGAATTAGTGACAGGAAACATTGATTTTGCAGTAAAGCACTCACTTGCTGTTGAAGATGTGCATGTTTAACTGGGTAATGAAGTTGGTGGTGTTCCCTTCTTTCCTTGTCCTGTAGTGACAGACAAACCGTTAAGGATTAGTCCTACGATAGAATTAGAGAAGAAAAACCCTCACCTATTTCCAAGTTATTGTAACTGCCAGGAGAATGAAGAGAACTGAGCATAGAAGTGAAGAAACGGAAGATTTACCAGCACCAGAAGGACCAAGTGAAGGATCTTTAAGCTTAGGAGAGCTGTTCCAGGAAGGTGAAGTCTCCCCTAGTGTTAGTAACGAAGAGATTTCCGAAGAAGAAGAAGAGGATCCTGTTGTTATTAAAGAGACTCCGAGTAGTCAAAATGTTCCTGAAGACAGTAGTGAAACTACAGAAACCCAGAGAGTTAACAGATATTGAAGTTTAATACTTGAAGTTGGTCAAGTGACTAGAGAGAAATTAGTGGAACTGCAGAAGAGGATACAACGTTGGTTGATCTGTTCTTCAGAGTTGTTGACCAAGAAGAGATGCAACAAACTTCTGCCTGTTATTATCTAAAGGAAGGATTGCTAATGAGGAAGCATTGACCTGCAGATGTACCAGGAAATGCTGAATGGGGTGAATATCATCAAATTTTAATTCCTCCATTGAGAAAGAAGTGGTAGCAGTAACTACGAGTCTGGACATGGGAATCGGAAGACTGTTGAGAAGGTTATGAAGTATTTTTTGGGCCTGGACTACTGGGATGTTAGCAAATTTTTGCAGGGAGTGTCATGTGCCAGATAGCTGGAAAACCAAATGAAACTATTCTGGCTCCCCTACAGCCGATAGAGAGTTGGGGAGAACTCTTTAGCAAGGTGATAATAGATGGTTGATGCAGCTTCCAGCTTGAAGAAGGACATGAATATCTGCTGGCGTTAATGTCCGTAACAGATATCCTGAGGCGATTCTTGTGGAATATAAGTGCAAAGATAATTGCTGAAGTTGGTACGATTTTTCTCCAAGTTTGAATTAGAAATTATTACAGTGATAGAAGACGAACTTTACCTCAAAATTATTCCAGGATGTGATGAAGTTGCTAAAATTGAAACAACAGTTATCTACCGCTTATCACCCAGAGACTCAAGGGCCTTAAGCTTCACCAGACTTTGAAAAAGTATGTTAACCAAGTACTGTAATGAGTCGGGAAGAGAATGGGATATTGGTTTACCTTTGTAATGTTATTTGAAGTTAGAAATGCTTGTATCAAGAAAGTATAGCATATTCGCCAAATGAAATGATTTTTTTAGTCCGAGGCAGTAGAGAGGTCCATTGAAAATTCTTGCAGAGAACTAGGAAGAAAAATCAAGAGGAAGTCAAAGAGAATATGTGAAGAACTTGAGGAAAAGATTAAAGGAATTGAAAATTCTCTTTAGAAAATTTGAAGACAAGCCAAAGAAAATGGAAAGAAAATGTGATCTTTAAGACTAAGCTATGAAATTTTAGTGGTGGGCAGCAAGTTCTGAGTGTTTTTACCAGTGAAAAGTTTGCCCTTACAAATAAATTTCAAGGTCACTTGGGATAACAGAAAGTTAAATGATCAGGCTTATGTGATTGAAACACCAGGGAGAAGGAAGCGACCAGAGAAGATACGTGTAAATCTTTTGAAACCCTACTTCTCAGAGACTAGAACTGAGGTTATGTCTACAACCCAAACAACTTCATCTACAGAGGATGATGATGGCTACAAATTGGGAGCTGAAAACAAGATGAACAATTCCTCAATATTAGAAAGTGAAAACAAGCTAAAACATCTAGGAGTGTTGAACAAAGCAAAGAATTAACAGAGATGATTTAAAGTTTCCCTGAGATTTTTACAGACATTCCTAAGTGTAACGACTTGACAAAGCTTGAGATAAAGATCAGAGAAGATGCTAAACCATTCAAGCAAAGAGCTTATCTTGTATCACCCTTTAATCGAGATGTTTTGAAAAAGGAAGCTGAATATTTGTTGCAGCATGGATTGGCAGATCCCAGTTCAAGTCATTACAGTTCTCCTTGTGTGTTAGTGAAGAAACCAGATGGCTCGTTTAGGATGCGTACTGATTATGAAGCTGAATTCCATCAATTCTTAGCTGATAATTATCCCTTACCTCTTATTGATCAATTACTTAATAATATTTGGCAAGCCAAGTTTGTTTCTAGAGTAGTGAAGAGTTACAAAAGATTTGTAGGTATGCCTAGAGTTTGTGCTATTTCTGTACAAGTTTTTGTATAATAATTTCCTGATTGATTGTATAATCTTTTTGTGTAAAGAGAGAGAACATTTTGAAGGAAACAATGTAATTGTAGATTATTTATCAAGTTGTAGTCAATTGGGTCCAGACCTGGGATAATTAATCTTCTGGGGGGAGGAATATTATAATGTGTAAAACCATTCTACAAATGTGACATGTGTCTCTACAAAATTTTTGATGTTTTGCTTGCAGATTCGTCATTTGTTGTGAGATATGATGACATGATTTTAAAATGTCTTTTTCTTACAGAATATGTTTTGATATGTTTTTTTTCCGTTTGTTTAATATATTGTGCAGTATATTAAAATGTATACTGAGTGTTATGAACTCGAATTCTTAGCGTGCTGTAGAGAGGGAGAGAGATTTTTTAACCATTATCGATTACCCACATCCTGGATTGACACAAGTGTTTGGAGAAAGGCAAGGGCCTCTTTTGTTATTGTTGACGAGTTGACAGCTATCGGCAGATTGCTTGTTAAACATTTATTCTGTGTGCCTATTCTGAAATTATTGTATTTCCCTATGCTTATTATATGTTTCCATAATCTTGAGTAATGGGATGAGGAACAGAGGTAGATAAAGTTGACATGCTGACAGCCGACCAAGAATTTGGTCCAAAATCGCTTCTTTCTGTTTGCTCAGGTGGTTTGAGTGAGCGGATGGTGTCAATCATTGATAAAAGCTCTGGCATATTTCCTTCTGAGCCTTAGAATTCTCTGTGTGTAATCTTTAGGTATTCTGTAAGAAGAAGAAGAAGGTGTTCTGTGAATTCCCTCTGTGTATTCTTTGAGTATTCTGGGAGGGCTTGAAGATAAAAGAGGAGTACTGAATCAGAAATAGTTAGTTAGGAACAGGGGTTGCTGGGATTAGGTCGACTCTCTCTCTCTCTCTCTCTCTCTCTCTCTCTCTCTCTCTCTCTCTCTCTCTCTCTCTCTCTCTCTCTCTCTATTCCATTCATATATAAGGGTGTTATACTGGCTGCTCTCCCATTTTGTACAAGTTTTGTTCAATTCACCCACAGAATGTACCACATTTTGTAGAGTGATCTCAGGTATTTATATTGTGCAAGCATTGTGGAAAGTGTATAATGGTTGTACCACTTGTGAAAGGTAATGTGATGTTTTACTGGTTTATATTATGTTAGAGTTAAAGTGATGTTCTAGGTAAAAAGAGAATTATTATTTTGATAAGAGGTGGATAATATCTCTTTTAGTGAGTTCTAATGTGTCTTGATGCTAATTATTTATCATTGTGTATATCACTGTGACTTGGTAGTGTTGTCTTTGAGAAAGTCTTAGGAAGACATGAGTTTAACCATTTTTAAAAGTGAAGGTAATCTTTTGAAAGATTGATATAATCTTTGAACATACTTTTGTCTTAGTAGAAATGCTGTTGTTATATTTCCATTTTGCATATTATTATATTACTCTAATTTTTATAATTGAGTGTTTCCAAAGTTTTGTGTTGGTGATTGCTTAACATTTTTGTCAGTGCATACTTATTATTGAGATTTCAGAGAGTACTTGTATTGACTTCCATTTATTGATGTTTTAGTGAACACTTGTGCTAGGTTTGATCAATCAGGTATATGTTTAAAACTTGAGTGAAAGTTAATGGTTTGAAACTTACTTAACCAAACTGCTTTCTTAATAAATTAAAGTTTTGTGAATTAATCTTGAATCAAGAAATGTAATCTTACACTGTTATCAGATAACAGTAAATCTTTTGAGACTATGAACTCTGCATATAACTTTTTGAACTTAGAAAATAAATGTGTCTGTTTTAAAGTTTTAAAAGCACAGTGTTCATTTTGACCACCAATGATTAGAGAATTAGTGAATGTGTACAAAGGTAAAGTGATATATCTGTTTGTTTGCTGAGACTTATCTGGGTGAAATAGAGACCAGAGAGGAAACAGTTATAGTGTTTAGTGATGCCCATTTTCACTAGACTGTTGTTATAGCTTATTGAGTTGTTACCTCACATGAACTTGATAAAGTTGGATTGATTTCCCAAATTGATAGAAGTAAGTTTTATGGGATCACTGTACGTTTGAAGTATTCAGTCTTAATATTTTTGTTATGAGGTTTCAAGTACCTGGTCAGTGAGATTGCTTTTTGGTCTTATTATCTTTAACGACCAGTGCTTGATCGCTTCATTGACAATATGTATATATATATATATATATATATATATATATATATATATATATATATATATATATATATATATATATATCTGAGTATATATATATACACATATACATATACCATATATATGAAATTTTTATCACACCGTGATTTATATACAATCATGAAGCTACAAATGTCGCTTAATATCAAATTCGACCTCAGGAATATCTCGATGGAGAATTATAACCGTGAATTTATATTAGTGATGAATGGTACCACGGGACACGAACCCTCAACACGGACCTATTCAGTGACTCCAGTTGACTTTACCACTGCTACAAATGTCACTTAATATCAAATTCACGCTTCCTCTGGAATATCTCCGATGGAGAATTATCACCGAAGGGGAATTTATATACTAGTGGTAACGTCAACTGGAGTCACTGAATAGGTCCGTGTCGAGGGTTCGTGTCCCGGCGGTACCAATCCATTTATCACTTATATAAATTCCCCTTCGGTGATAATTCTCCATCGGAGATATTCCCGAGGTAGCGTGAATTTGATATTACTAGTGGTAACGTCAACTGGAGTCGCTGAATAGGTCCGTGTCGATTCGTGTCCTGGCGGTACCAATCCATTTATCACTTATATAAATTCCTTCGGTGATAATTCTCGGAGATATTCCAGAGGTAGCGTGAATTTGATATTAATTGACATTTGTAGCTTCATGATTATATATAATTTATATATATATATATATATATATATATATATATATATATATATATATATATATATATATATATATATATATATATATATATATATATACACACACAAAGTATCCTTATATTTAAGATGCATTTAAGCACTGAGTCCTCATTCCTGATTTTTCAAGAGGATCACGAAAATGATCTGCGTAAGAACTTCAGTAAATCCGATAAGGAGATCATGTTTTCATTCTTCCGGAATATGAATGCATAAATGTGTAGACTGCGAAGCAAAGGCGGCCAGATGATTACTTTTTTCCAAGGTATTATTAACTTTGTACGGACATTCAAACGTTGTATCATTGATTGTTCAAAAGAAATCTGACTGATATTCTTACCTTATTATCGTGGAATTGCTGCTAGTGTTATTGTTTGTTTAAGTAGTAGTATTAATACCATTATATAATGTACCTAACAGTACAACAATAGTGGTCGGTGCAGCATATCAATTGAAAGCTTTATTTTCACTGTTTTTATATATATATTTTTTGTAGGCTGTGTCAGATTACCAGTTACATAAATACAACTACATGATAATATCCCTTTGTACTTGCAACGAATAATTTGGAAAAACATAAATTTTCATACGGGGAACTTTGAGGATTTAGTTGGCGTCTAGACTTCCTACTAACGCCAATGACGGAATATTTAAGAACTCTAGCGATGCCTCCATTTTTCCATGCTATTTTTTCATTTTTCTGTCAGCTTCCCCTGGGTCATTATGTATTCCTTCGAATTATCCTTTTTTACACGAAACGGACAACACGATAGAAATACGAATCTCAAATGTGAATCTGTATAACTTCTGTGCATTTAAAAACCTGCAGGAATAGAAAGCACATCCAAGAGCGTACACGAAGGTCCTCTTAACAAGGAATAGATGAAAGCCAGATTTACATATCTATTTTATGACTGTACATTAAACCTGGTTGCTCTTGAAAATTTCAAGTCTTCCATGAACAGCACTGAAATAAAAACAATATTGGCAGTCATTGAATCACTTCCTATAGCTTAATAAATGAAGAAATATATTCCTTGAACAATGTTTGAACAAACTCGAGACTGATACACCAACAATCTCTTCTCTTCCACACCGTATCCCAGGCAGAAGAATCCTTAATATCAGTTCATCCAGCAAGAAAATTACCAACCCTTGCGGCCAAAGTCAAGTCCTCACCCGAGATGCAAGTTTTAACTACCCGGCCAAGGCGTTGGAGGCCAGGACCGAGCTGAGAACTCCACCGTTTTTTGAAAAACACAGCTTTTTTGTGTTACTATAATTAATCCAGTGCTTGAGGGAATTTCCTAAATATTTGACGAAGCTCTCTCTCTCTCTCTCTCTCTCTCTCTCTCTCTCTCTCTCTCTCTCTCTTCAAACATTTAATATTCACACGACTTCAGGCAGGAAAAATGTAAAGGGTTAATTAGCAACTGAAGGAAAGAGAAGGAAATGAATAAGTGGCAGATGAAACACGTAAAAAAAGAGAGAAAGGAAGGATTTTCTCGCCTGCCAAAAGGGGACAAAAGAGTCTGGATATTTTAAAATATCTAAGAGACA
The DNA here is from genome assembly GCF_040412425.1 of Macrobrachium rosenbergii. NCBI lineage: Eukaryota > Metazoa > Arthropoda > Malacostraca > Decapoda > Palaemonidae > Macrobrachium > Macrobrachium rosenbergii. Next base: position 15,310,545 of record NC_089748.1, read on the forward strand.
ACGCCATTGCTCTGTCCTCCTTAAAGCAATGGTCATACTTAAAGATCTGTCTTTCCTCTGCCGACTGAGTGCAAAAACGAGCTAATTGCAAGCCGGATTGGGTAGGCGTCTACCCGAGTGCCATAGCATTTCTGTATTATGAAAGCAAGAACTTCAGTTGCGCACCAGCAGTTTTTCATTGCGGTAGAAGATGTTTAGTTTTTGCAAGAAAAAATATGTTGAACATTGTTGAAGCAGTGAAAATTACAAGAAAAGCATGAGTTTTACTGTAATTTCCGAAGATTTTCTATGTAAGGAAGTATATTTTTACAAATATTTCATAAGGTTGTCCGTGAAGGAGGCAACAAACGTGAGAGGGATGTCAATTAAATAGACAATGCATATCACGAAATTCGTTCCCCAGGACGGCAATAAAAATCTACTTAGGAATCCAGTAAGGGATTTCCATTAAGAGACGCAATAACTGACGTTATAAAGCTGTCGGTTGAGAGATACAAGCACTTCACAAATGTTCGTTTGTGGAGACAATAATAAAAGGCGTTCATGACAGGAGACATTATTATCTCGCAAAAGTATTTTCATCCTTGGGTCAGAATTTAACGCTGGATGTAACAGTGATTGGTGAGTTGTCTTTCTCTAGAAATGAAATATCTCACGCTTTTCAGACTCCCACCAGTCAATGAGCTTTTTCCGTTATACTTGTCTCCTCTTATCTATGATAAAATATCCCAATACTTCTGTCTCGTTTTGGCAGGCAAAAAATCCTTCCTTTCTCTTTTTCTTCCTTTTACGTGTTTCATCTCCACTTATTCATTTCCTTCTCTTTCCCTCGAATGCTAATTAACCTTCTACATTTGTTCTGCCTTCAAGTCGTTTGAATATTCAATGCTTGGAGAGAGAGAGAGAGAGAGAGAGAGAGAGAGAGAGAGAGAGAGAGAGAGAGAGCTTCGTCAAATATTTAGGAAATTCCCTCAAGCACTGGATTAATTATAGTAACACAAAAAAGCTGTGTTTTTCAAAAAACGGTGGAGTTCTCAGCTCGGTCCTGGCCTCCAACGCCTTGGCCGGGTAGTTAAAACTTGCATCTCCGGTGAGGACTTGACTTTGGCCGCAAGGGTTGGTAATTTTCTTGCTGGATGAACTGATATTAAGGATTCCTCTGCCCGGGATACGGTATGGAAGAGAAGAGATAGTTGGTTTATCAGTCTCAGTCTCGCTGAATGGAATTTCAACATCTGCTCCCAGCTTTGACGCAGATCTCATGTTTGTTCAAACATTGTCCAAGGAATATATTCCTTCATTTATTAAGCTATAGGAAGTGATTCAGTGAATGCCAATATTATTCTTATCTCAGTGCTGTTCATCGAAGACTTGAAATTTTCAAGTGAATGTAGGTGTAATGTAGGGTCGTAAGACAGATATGTAAATTTGGCTTTCACCTATACCTTGCTAGAAGCAAATTCCATGTACGCTCTGGACATTCTTTCACGAGGAAATCTCCATTCCTGCAGGTTTTTAAATGTACAGAATTTAGACATCCAAACTTTCGAATTCGCATTTCTATAGCGTTGTTCGTTTACTAAGGAGTATATAATGCCCAAGGGGAAATGGAAAAATAATGAGGAAAAATGGAGAGTATCACTAGATTTCACGAATATTCCTTCATTTCTCTTTGCAGGAAGTCTACAGAGTTACTAAACCCAAAATGATATTATAATGAAATTATTTTTCCAAATAATTTATTTGTAAGTACCAAGGGACGTGACCATCTTGTATTTATGTAACCGGTAATCTGACAGTCTACAAATAACTGTAAAAACAGAGAGAATAGAGATTTCATTTATATATTGTACCACTATTTGTGTACTGCTAGATTTAGGTATATTATACTTTTGTTACTACAACTAAAACAAATTACAACTTGAACAGGAATGCCACGACAATAAAGTAAAAACATAGATAAGATTTCCTTTGAGCATTTAATGATACAGTGCTTGAATATCCGTACAAAATTAGTCATACCTGGGAAAAAGTATTCATCTAGCGGTTTTTGCCTCGTAATTTGCGCACTTTTTCATTCATATTCCGGAAGAACAGAAATATGATCTCCTTATCAGCTTTGCTGAAGCTCTGATACAGGTAATTTTTCGTGATCCTCTTAAAAACCTAGGAATGAGAGAATGAATGCTTGGGTGCCTTTAAAATAAGGATATTTTCAACGTTTAAGACTAGCGTCTTAATCTCAAGCTGGAAAGGAAACAACAAAATTAAATGAGTATTAGTTAATGAAAATAATAGATACAAACATTTGCAAAAAATTATATTAGGTTATAAGGACTTAAAATGGAAACAACCAAAAGGAAAGAAGAGGACAAAATGACAAATGTGAGCACAACCAGACCAGCAGAGCTCACGAGAGGTACAAAGGTGCCGAACAGGACTAGGTGCTTAACAGGGGAACTACATGTCATCTAAGTAATGACTCCAAAACTGTCAACATTTGGTGGTTCGGCGCCCTGCCTAGAACTTTAAAATCTTTGAATTGGATATTATATATGCATGTTTTGCTTTGTCTTGGATATCACAGAATTCGGGTTCTTTAATTTTACTCGTGTGCAATAACTAAAGCCCTTATGGTATCAGTTCGAACCGTAAGGAACCTCAGTGTCGATCCCATGTAAGTCGCCAGATTACGTCTAGGCAATCAGATTTACATGCGACACCTGCAAGTGATACCATGTGTTAAACAAAATAACCTGTAAAGTTTCAGCAAGTGGCGTAGTCAGTCTGGATTTCAGCCAGGTCTGGCTGAAATCCAAGGCCAATTGGGATCGCACTGTTGAAGTTTGTCAGGCACATAATATTTCAGTTGCTACATTAAATCCTGATCCCAAGAAGAAATTAAGTGAAATGCTGATGGCTATTTTAATAAGATATGTCCCTGGAAAGGTCATCAAATTTAGGACAAGTGACCAGCCTTGATTTGATGACACATGTAGACGAGCCTACCATGGCAAACAGACCAAATTAAACGCATAAAGACAAAATCGTTCAAATGAAAATTACACCGTTTTTGTTGAGTCTCGCCATACTGTGAATAAAACTCACCATACAGCTGAGAGAAATTACGATAAGTCCTTGAAGAGGAAACTTGAAGGAATTACTCAGCCTCATCTGTGGTGGACCAGATTGGCATCATCTATCTTCCATTCCACCACTACTAACAGATGATGGTAGATTGGTTACAGGCCTTAGGGAAAATGCTGAACTGCTTCATCGAGCTTTTGGAGCTAAGCAGCCAGCTGAGGATGTCCCTCTCCCTGATACTTGTCATCCTGAGCATATCCTTGCCAAATTTGCATTTCACTCTAGGGATGTTAAGAAAATTCTGGATAATCTTGACAGCTGAGTTGTAGAAGATCCTGATGGTTTCTTCCCTTTTTTTTTTTAAAAAAAGCTTCTAGTGTGATGTTTCCCAAGATGAGTAGATTCTATAGATTTTTATGTCGACGTAGTATCTTTGCGGATGAGAACAACCTTAGTAATGCAGTGCCTGTTCCAAAGAGTGGCATATTTGCAGACTGCAGTAACTACAGGCCAATCTCTATTCTCCCCATGCTCTCCAAAGTTGCTAAAAAACTTATTTGGAAGCCACTATATAAGCCCGTTCCAAAGAGTGGCATATTTGCAAACTGCAGTAACTACAGGCCAATGCCTGTTCCAAAGAGTGGCTATTTGCAGACTGCAGTAACTACAGGCCAGTCTCTATTCTCCCTATGCTCTCCAAAGTTGCTAAAAAACTTATTTGTAAGCCACTTATATAAGTATATGAAATCTAAAGGATTTTTAGCTGATAGTCAGTATGCATATAGGAAGCAGTAAGGTGCCTGCAATGCTCTTTTAAACTTGACTTGCCATTTGCAAGGGAACCTTGATAAGAGTTTTGAGTGTAAAGTAATTAAAATGGATTTTAGTGAAGCTTTTGATTTAGCAAATAACAAGGCACTTATTTATAAACTTCAGAATCTTGGAGTGGGCGGATATGTTTTAGGATTACTTCAAAATTTAGGTAGACAGCAGCGAGCTGGTGGACGGGATCTTTAGTGTACCAAGACTTATTGTGTCCGGAGTTCCACAGGGTGGTGTTTTTGGTCCACTGTTATTTTTGGTGTATACAAGTGATATGGTTGTTGGCCTGGAAAACAAGATTGTTCAGTATGCCGATGATGCAACACTTGTGGATGCAGTAAATGAAGCTGCCCTCAGCCTCAGCAGGGACATGGACCGGATCAGGGAATGGTGTAGTTGGTGGGGTATGAGGCTTAACTCCAGTAAAACGAAAACACTATTGATTAGCAGATCTCGTACAGATTTCCCACCCCATCCTCCCCTTCAGGTGGATGGAACTTTGCTGAACGAGTCTGAAGCTTTAACTATTCTTGTTGTAACTTTTGACTCACATCTAACTTTTGAGAAACATCTAATGAAAGTGTCAGCAAATGCCCCACGAAAGTTAGGTATTGTTCATAAGGCTTTATATATTTTTAACATTGATAAAATCAGTGCAACCTGTTTTAAGTCGTTTGTGCTTCCTTTACTGTTCTCCGGTGTGGATGTCTGCTTCTGCCAGAGATTTATCTATTTTAGATAGAGTGGTTCGTGGTGGTAGATTTCTGTTTCCCAATATTAGTAGATATGACTTGGACCATCGATGGATGGTCTCTTGTTTGTCACTTTTTCATAAGTTGTATTTCAACAGAGATCTTTCACATTCACAACTGATCTCTGATCCCCTTTACCTACCAAGAGCAACCAGATTCGCTGAACAGCAATACCAGTATGCAGTAAATGTGCCTCGCTGTCGAACTTCTGTTCCAGAGGTCCTTTATTCCTCACACCATTGGACTTTTTCAATAAGTGGGATCTCTTCTTTGTGTATTTCCCTTTACCTCCTATTACTACTTCCTAATGAACACCATATTCTTTGGAAGCTTGAATTTCAAGTCAGTGGTCCCTGCGGGCTTGTTCCATTTGAATAGGTTTCGTCTTCTGAATAATAAGCACTATTAAATTATCTTAATCTTCAAAGGATTTAATTCAGCAGATTTTAACGACTTACGACAATCTCTGTTTCTCAGATGTAAATTCTGTGTAGGTTTGCCCATTATTCTTTGTTTTGTTACGGAGCACTTAACTATAACTTTCCACCGAAATAGAAAAAGAATCTGGAATAGCTTTTTCAACAATTGTAGTAACAAGTATTTTCCAAATCATTGGCTATGATCGAAGGAACAATCGGTTATTAAGACCAAAGCTTACTGGAAAAGCTGCGCAAACCTGTGCAGCTTTTCCCGTAAGCTGTGGTCTTCGTAACCGATTGTTCCTCCGGTCATTGCCAATGATCTGCAGTTTCCTCAGATAATGTAAAATAGTCTTCCAGGTCAAAATCAGAAAAAGTAGGCACTAACTTTATATTTTTCGATATATCAAAGGCCTTTTCTTTTTGTCTTCTCAATCTCCGTCTCATACAGCTCATTAACTTTAAAAATTTCAGACCTGCAATTTCAAGTTTCCTAGCCACCGCATATATTTCTTTCTCCATTTTATAGTAAAGCTCATTCAAGTCTCAATATATCATTATCTGAGTGACTATTTTCCCTTTCGAATTCACTTTCTCCTGTTCCAAAGAAATAAGATGCCATTCATATTTTTGTTCAGCCGTCATCAGGTTTTTGTCAGGAAAAATGTAATGCGTAACCTCACGACCTTCTTGACCTAATTGCATATCTATAATGTGTAAGGATTAAAATACAAAACTTAAACTTGCTCATGTTAGATCTAGTGGAGATACTTAAGTGAACAGCCAATTGTAACAAATCATTCATTTCAGTATTCCTAACTGAGGCAAGTTCGGTAGAAGGATTAGAGGCAAGTTTACCATCGTCAAATTCAGTCACGTATGAATTAAGAAAACTTCCAGAAGTGAAACTGTCGGTTTTCAATTTATCCATAATATGTGCCACCATCTGAAACTACTACAAAATACCTTCATTTTCCTTCAGATAGTATCTGTCATCAGTTAATGATAATTTTGTTTAGAAAAAGAAACAAAGGGGAGCAAATTTAATTGCTACCGATCAACGTCAGCTTAAAATCATAAGTAAAGATTACTTAATTTAAGCAATGAAGATGACGACTTACGCAATCATATGCTGGCGTAAAACATGGTTCACACCATACCCCAATATAATATGAAATACGCAGAGTAATAAATCGTAATTTATGTAGTTATAACATCGAAATAAACTTGTTTCAACACATGTAAACGAGAGAGTAAAAAACTTTGGGGAGTCTCGGGGAAGGGGCGGGGGGAACAACTACCACAAATTTTTTGCGTAGTAAAGTTCTTTTTGCTTGCACTGCCTTATAATAAAAATATGAAAGATATCCCCCATCTGCTTAAGAATTTTAGTGTTAATGTCGCATTTAAGAACAATAAAACAAAGAGAAATGTACTTATCAAGAACTCTCCCGACAATATTAAAGGGTGTGTATATAAAATTCCATGCAAGTTTTGTGACAACTTTTATATTGGCCAAACGGGCAAAGCACTGGAAAAGAGAATAGAACAGCATAAAAAATGTGTGAGACATGCACAGGGGAACAGTGGTATTTTTGTACATGTTAGTGAGAACAATGATGCTATCAACTGGGAATGGGCAAAAGGATTGTATATTCTAATAATGCACTGGAAAGAAATATCATTGAATCTAGCTTTATGAAAGAAAGTTACAGCCATAACATGAATATCAGTCAAGGGATGCATAAACTTGATCCTTTAATATCAAAAGCAATTTGTAAATTGTTTAAAATTTAAGGTAGGCAGTAGAGATGTATGGAAATAGGATTATCATATTTGTAAACATAGTAAGGTGGCAGCAGTGCCAATGAGTTTTCCAACCCCGCCTCCCTGACACCTCTCAGGTGTGGATCTGAAGTCTCCTATGGTCGGTACGTTTATCAGTATTGTCCCCTGAGGGTATATTGTGATTTTTAGCCAAATGAGTTTTGAAGGCCACTCCTACCTTGACACCCGCCTGTGGGTGGATCTGTAGTCTCAAACGGTTGTTGATATTCGTCAGTACTCTTTCTGTAGTATATATATTTGTGTCTTCTAATACTATGTATCAGTCCTTCGTCAATGGCTTGGAAATAAAGTCGAAACCGGTCAGGACCTACACCCCGTCTCTTATTTTTCACCTGCGGTAATGTGTGATATATTTAATATATTTAATATATATATATATATATATATATATATATATATATATATATATATATATATATATATATATATATATATATATATATATATATTTCTTTCAGTGCGTTATTGAAATATACAACCCTTTTTGCCCAACCCCAGCTGATAGCATGATTGTTCTCACTAACATGTAGAAAAATACCACTGTTCCCCTGTGCAGGTCTCACACATTTTTTATGCTGTTCTATTTCTTTTCCAGTGCTTTACCCGTCTGGCCAATATAAAGGTTGTCACAAGACTTGCATGGAATTTTATATACACACCCTTTAATATTGTCGGGAGAGCTCTTGATAAGTACATTTTTCATTGTTTTATTGTTCTTAAATGCGACATTAACATCAAAATTCTTAAGCAGATGGGGGATATCTTTCATATATTGGCAGTACAAGCAAAAGGAACCTTACTACGCAAAAAATTTGTAGTAGTTGTCCCCCCCTTTCCCGAGACTTCCCAAAGTTTTTTACTCTCTCGCTTACATGTGTTGAAACAAGTTTATTTCGATGTTATAACTGCATATTCCATTATTTAAGTTGCTATTTATATACACACACATATACATGCACATACACACAGCCACAAAACTAGAAAGCGAATATGCTCATTAACTTCATTCGTCTTAACCCATACTCAACTCGAGTGTGCTATAGGTCGTAAACGTAGAATTATTATTGCCTCTTAGGTCAATGTCCGGCGCATTTCCGATAGTTGCAGTTCACTGTAAATGTCTTTAAATGTATCAAATTAAATGAAAATGAAGTTTTCTTTGCCTTACGTTGGTTGCGATCAATATTATTTGTCTCGTTAACACGTACCGCTTATTGTCAAGAACATGCCTGATAATTGCTTATAATTATGAATCACTTTCAAATTTTTATGGCACTTTAATACTGACTTGCTTTAAGCAATTCTTGCATACAGAAACAAATGGTTTTGATTGTAAACCGTTACGAAATCCAAGCTGAAATATAGTGAGGAAACTGACCATTTGCCGATGTAGCCCAAACATTAATGACTTTCTGTGAATCTAAACATTTTAGATTTCATTTATTATTCAACATAGTGCTCTTAGAAAGAAAGGCAGTAACACACACAAAAAGAATAAAACTTTCCTTAATCCTTGAACCTTTTGTCTGAGAGTTCACTCCTTTTTTCACCATTCAGCTCCCTAATTATCGCCTTAGTGACAGTTCTCTCTCTCTCTCTCTCTCTCTCTCTCTCTCTCTCTCTCTCTCTCTCTCTCTCTCTCTCTCTCTACGGCCCCACCACCAAAAGTTTCTCCTCTGATGATGAATGGAGGAGAGAGACGTTCCTTGATGCCCCTTAATGGACAAGATCATCCGGATGTCCCGTGATGAAAGTGATGATGATCCACTACTTATCTAAGCTTAGGAATCGAGGGACACCAGAAGGAGGAGGAGGTGATGGTGTGGGAGTAATGCCAGTGGTGCAAGAAGAAGTGATGTTGAAGGAAGAGGTGATGATTGAGGAGGCGTGGGTAGATGCTGGGAAAGTTTTAAGAATGTGGTCGAGCTTGAGCTGGACGCGGTTGTATATGGTACGCTGCGGACGCGTAGAAGAATGAGGGAGGCCGAGGTTTGTTAGAGTTACTGAATACAAAAGTCTTAGAAATGGAAAGATCATGGTTGCGAAGAACACCTTAACTGACAAAAAAGTAAAAGAAGAAATGGAATAATATTTCAGGGCAAAGCCACAATATAGCCTGATTTTAAAGAGAAAATACATGAACAGTGCAGTATTCATTAAGCAGCGCGAAAATTGCAATAAAGAGAAAGAACGTCTTCTTCTTCTTCTTCATTCAATCGTGCTTTTATCCCATTTTTCATATGGGGTAAGCACGATGCGTTCTTTCGAAGGCCTTTGATTTGGCGTTGGGGTAGGCCGTAGCCTCGCAAGATATCGAAAAATGATAAGGACATGATAAAAAGCAGAAGAATGGAAATTAATGTGATATGACATCAAAACCACAAAAAATATCGCTGTTGCAGAAGTGAATGTTCTGGTTAGAAATAGATAAAACAAAATCATTAAAACGAAAATACATAAATGATATAGACAGTCAAGGAGAAAGCCTAGTCTGCACATTTTCAAGGAAACAGCTGAACATAAAACAATTAATGATGTTAAAGTCACCGCAAATCATTTGAAGGAAATCAAAAAGAAAAAGAACCCTTATCGAAAAGGATTCAAGGCGATGTAAAGTAATTTGTGAGAGCCTGGAATTAATTGGGAGTTAATTATGGTCCCATAAAACACAGTAACTACTAATGAAGATTATTCGCTGGAAATTAATGGCAGCAACTGCAATTAAGTGTTAGCGAATGAGTAGGTGTATTGCATCGTATGATTTACGGTTCAGCTATTCGTTATCATGTGCGCAGAATTTTGGATATCTATCGGTGTGGATGCAAAGAAATGGTTCGGATAATTTACCTGCATCGTTATTACAGAAAGTCTGAAGTGTGTATATATATATATATGTATGTATATATATGTATGTATATATATATATATATATATATATATATATATATATATATATATATATATATATATATATATATATGTATGTATATGATACATACATATATATATATATATATATATATATATATATATATATATATATATATATATATATATATATATATATATATATATATATATATATATATATATATATATATATATATATATACATATATATACATATATCATATATATATAGATATGTTATGTTTTTAGATATATGTGATATGAAACTACTTTCAAATTTATTTATTTATTTCTAAGTTTCCTATTTTAATTTATTACGGCGTCAACAACTTAGGTGCTGTGACGCCAGTTTTACTAGGTATATTCAGTCAATCAATCAATTTTATCTTTTGGAGAGAATAGTCATAAAAGTTGGTCGAGACTGAAATGACTCAGCATAAAGAACATTTATATCTGGAGCTCGGTTTGGCGATGCTGTCAGAATAAATTCTTAAATTTGTATATACAGCTTGATGCTTACTCTCTAAATCTAGGAGAAATTTGGATATATATGAAACTAGATGTGGACGATCAGTATGTAACAAAATTAAGTTATAAAGTCTCGGATTAAGCACAGATGATTTTTTTTTTTTTTGGGGGGGGGGGTGGTAAACGAACGATGAAGAAATTTACAAAACATCCAAAAAGTTACAGGTATTAAAATTTTGTGTGTACTTACGACATGCATATTTGAAGAGGCAACCGAAACTTGGGCCTTTCAATTTCGTTTCCTCCCTAGTATGTTAAGGGGCACTGTTCTTGCAGGGGTGAAATTGAGACTTGCTTTTAGAATCTGGACTCACGCTGTGACAGCCTTATATTTTAAGGCCAGTCAGGCTAGTTAGCCTTCTTACCATTCACTTTTGGAGCGCAGATTTCTCTGCCACAGTCGGTATTTCATGAATCATTATTTAAAACGGCCTCTTGCAAATGGCCAGTTTTCCATTATTTCACGAGGCCAATATGTCCCCCCTTTTATTAAAAAAAAAAAAAAAAAAAAAAACCCTCCTGGAGTGTAAGGTAAGGAGGAAGTTCGGGAAGGCTGAGGGTGAGGGTGGCCCGGGCCGTTCAACATAGGTAGCCTATGTGTTGTACACTTCGTTAGGCTGCGTTCGGGCAAGGTACGTTAGGCTAAGATATATCGCTGTAAGTATTTTCTTGCACTCTTTTCCCAAGAATGAAAGCCTCGTTGACTTATTTTTCCTTTTTGAGATTTTTAGTGAAGACATTAAAAAATGATGGCTTTTTTCACTCGACTCTTTTCTTGTGCACTGAGCGTATTTTACTGTAATTGCAGCTGCCATTGACTCGTTTTTGTTTCCTCCACAAAAAAACAAGAAAAATGTATCACGGTGGACTCCCATAATAGATGTAGGGTAGGCGAAACATAAAATGGGGATTTTGCTACAATAAGATGCGACGCAAGGAGCACAAAATAAGCAGTTTGAAAAGTGCATACTTAGTGTGTTTGGCAAGAAATTATTTTGTGATAAATTATACATTCTCCTCAGGGGCCATTCACCAGCTTGAAACACTTACTTTCCCTATAGAGAGAGTTCCTTCGCCAAAGTGACGTTTCCCTTCAGGCAAAGGTGATTTTGTTTCCTAAAAGACATTTTCTACTTTAATAACGTTACCTTCATTTCCTTTACGTGAAAGAAGTTACCAAAGATTGAAGGTTAGATCGCTAAAAATCGTTCGAACCTAAAAATTTTGTTCCCTTCGTGAAATTTTGTCTGCATTTTGTATCTGTTTTACTATTTTGCCTCTTTAGTTTGTGTGGGAGAAATTAAAATCAGGGAGCATCATTGCGAGGGATTGTCTAGTTTTTTCTTAAGTTAAAATTGAGTAATCTTTTCTTTCGCTTACCAATGTTCGAAGTGTCCCTTGTTGAAAGGAAGGCACTTTATATAGTAGTAGGTCTTAATATTACCGTTTATTACCGATAAAAATAAATATGCCATCGTTTCTGATAGTTCATTCAAGTAATAACACCTGTTATTCAATTATTCAGTTGATTAAAATGTCTTAAGGGCGTTTTAATCAATTAAATGTAAACATTACTCTTTTAGATTATAAAAGTGATGAGGTTGCATTGATATATTGTAGTATAGTTTATGATTGAGACAGCGCTCACTATTTTTGTGAGAGGAGAATATTATAAGAAGCTATAAATGATGCGTCCATTTAAAGACATTAAAAATATATTTGTACACTAACAGTTACAAAACATTTTATAAATCAGCGTTTACACGGTGTATATGAGTTTCTCATCGGCCATGAATTCTTCACACAAGTCCTCTTCCAGGAAGTGACTCGGTTTGTTCCTTACTTTACAGTACCTTTCATTTTTCCGTTAAGATACTTTCTCTCTCACATTCCATATAAAAATCATCATAAACAAAGAAAAAATATGAATTACGAATGGTGACGATAAGCTTTTTAAAACGGCAAATCATAAAATTGATATGAAGTTGTTCTGGTGTTCTGGGATTATCAGTTGAAATATGTAGCAGTAACATCTAAAGAGGTTTTCGTGTGGAAGTTATTTTTTTTTAAACATTCTGTGCTGTCAACCTTGATAAGAAGATGATTCATGGAATGGAAAAATATTATTGTTAAACATAAATCACTTTCTCAGTCGAAGAATTTCCGAGAATATATGAACAGTTTTTCATACTTCCAAGACTCTTATGGTCTGTGACTAACTCCCCCTGATGAACATCTTATCCCAGACCCATAACCCCTCTTTAGTCTCTATGAATATGGCTACAACCGATGATGGGAATTATTTTCTTGCAATTAAAAATTTATGAAAACTCCATTGAAATTGGAAACTAAATTTAAATTTTTTTCATAGAAATGGATTTGCAATATAACAAAAACTATGAAAATAATCACGAAGTGGCATTTGGAAGTCCATAACATTCGGCTGTTACTTGGAGTTATAGAAGTAAAAGATCCCGTAGGGGGGTACTGCCGTCAGTGCACCTCATGCGGTGCACTATAGGCATTACCTAACGTTCTTTGCAGCGTCCCTTCAGCCTCTAGCTGCAATCCCTTTCATTCCTTTTACTGTACCTCCGTTCATAATCTCTTTCCTTCTTTTTACTGTCCACCGTCTCCTAACAGCTGATTCGTAATGCATCTGCAATGTTTTCTTCCTGTTACACCTTTCAGACCTTTTTACTGTCAATTTCAGTTTCAGCACTGAATGACCTCATAGGTTTCAGCGCTTGGTCTTTGGTCTAAATTTTATAGTCTTTTCTATTCTAGAAGTCAAAGGCATCCCGTGGATAAAAGCTGACTAAATGGATACCGTTTGACTAAAATTTTCATGAAACCTAATTAAACAAATTAGAGACAAATAGCTTTTTGTAACCCCAATATTAAGGAGGTATAACAACAGCAAATGTTAAAATTTCCCATGTTGGCCTTGAAAAGCTGCAGAAATTTCACAACCGTGGCAAAGCAGTGGGTATCTTTTAGACTACCTTCCATATAATTGTGTTCAAACTAAAATACCTATTTTAGTTTGATCACAAGAGATGCATGTTTCGGAAAAAATATTTTATTTTTAGGCTCCATTCTCTTTATTCCTATCATCTTTGCGAACGAAGGGACCTATGAACAGTATGGCCTTACACACAAAAAAAATTAAGTGTACCTTAGTTTAACCAGATCACTGAGCTGATTAACAGCTCTCCTAGAGAGGGCTGGCCCGAAGGATTAGACTTACTTTACGTGGCTCAGAACCAGTTGGTTACCTAGCAACGGGACCTACAGATTATTGTGGAATCCGAACCACATTATGACGAGAAATTAATTTCTATCATCAGAGATAAATTCCTCTAATTCTTCATTGGCCGGTCGGAGAGTCGAAGGCTGGGCCAACACCGTGTTAGCCGAGAGCTCTACCCACCCCTCCAGTGAAGAACTATAACCTTGCACAGCTGACAAAGTAAAATAATACATTTTGGTAGAAAAAGAACAACGCAAGGGGAGTCGTGCAGGAGCATCTAACGACAATGTCCTGGTCCACAGTCATCAGCGCCATTTAATCAATGGCGGGTATGTGGCGCGAAGAGCACGTCGCCGAAATGGCTATTTAGCAAGGTTTATTCTGGCGTGTCTAAACGTGTCCTGATTGGCCAAAGGACAGGTAATGGAATGTTTAATGACCGCAGAGTAGAGCTTCTCTCTCTGAATGCAGTCAATTTCCTGTGTTCTGCTTCGTCCTGTCTCCATTATGGGTTTTTAAGGGTATTCAGTGCTGGCATGTTTTGATTGTTTCCTAAACAATGGTAATGAATCTCGTTTTCTATCATGTAGTTCAGTGGGAGGGGTCTAAAGTAACTCTGGAAAACAAAAAGTGTCGTACTGAAAGCTTACATATATAAGTATCACAGTCAAGATAGAAATATGGAGAGAAAACGTCAAGTAAATAAACAATTTCAATTACCGATTTTACAACATAAAAAATTCATGACGTTCTGCACCCGCTAGTGACCAGCGCCACTTCAAACGTTATCACTTTTTTTTTTTAAACCCGCATTAAAACCAATCGAGAGATGACACCAGCGGCAAAAATGCATCATTGCTATTCTGTTTCTCTCTCATGTCAATTGCCATTCAGTCAAACAACCGATGACAATTGCTACTTCAACATGCGTGGTTCCGACATTGCCTAATAATTCAACGTGATTCTCTGTGCGCCGGGGAATACATATGGCAGAATGAATGACAGTTCTATATTCCTCCGAGTTTCTGCTTTTATACACTGACTTTCTGTTTATGTATAAAATCGCAAAGAGTTGTTTATGTACATATTTGCGTTTGTTTTAGAGCGTGTGTTACGTGATCAGACATTTACAAGTAAAGTGTTACCGGAATATGTTTATGGCCTATTTGTTCAGGCCTTGTGTAGTTTTTTATATTAGCAGTTAAAACTAAGGTGAAAATTTTCTCTTTGAGAATTTAAAGAAAAGCACACAGACTAAAATACACTCTTGCATATATATATATATATATATATATATATATATATATATATATATATATATATATATATATATATACTGTATATATATATACATATATTTATTTATAATATATAGATATATATATATGTGTATATTTATAGATATATATATATATATATATATATATATATATATATATATATATATATATATATTATATATATATATATATATATTATATATATATATATATATATAATTTATTTGTATATATATATATATATATATGCATTTGTATGTATATATATATATATATATATATGTATATGTGTGTGCGCATGCGTGAATTATGGTATTTTCGATAGCCATAATTACTTCGTCGTTTCTCGATTCACCACACTTTACTGGATACGCGGCATTGCCACCTGACTCAGAATAATACGAAGGGTATAAATAATTTTAACTTCATACGAATAAATAATTACCGAATTCCTATACATTTTACTTAATCTATAATTTATTCATCGTCACAAAATCACAATGCCGGGAATGGCTCTATTGCAGCTCTGTTAAAATGCAGTACCATATTTGGATGTTGGTCATTTTGAGAAGTCGTGTCTATGGCAGGGAGAATAATAAGAGCTTAAGGTCATTTATGTAATACCGTTTTACGTACAAACTTTTCGCGCAGATAAGAGAGAGAGAGAGAGAGTGTGTGTGTGTTTATTACGGGGCTCTCTCACAACATAAAAATTCGTACCCAGATAGCGGATAGAAAACGATTTCGTTAATGCACTTTCATGTGAATGTGGGTCTGTATTTGTCCAAACTTTCAGCAAAAGAACTAAAAACTCAACTTTTCAAAAGACGGTTAGAACTATAAAAGATGTTGGAAAGTGAAGAAAGAAAAGTAAAAGAAAAATACCATACAAGACAAAACAATAATAAAACCAACCTGAAATGCTATAACGTGAAAAAGGTCTTGTGCATGACTATTGAAAAAACCAACAAAAAGAATTCATGTCACGAGAAACGCTGCCACTCCCCCCAGAAAAACTCGGCAACAATTTGTTGATTAAATTGACGTAGAAAAATAGCTAATCAGGTTTTCCGGCCCGACGCGGGCGACTTTCATCAGATCCCTTTCAAATGAAGTAATTATTCAGTCAGCACTACAAAAATCTAATTAATCTACGCTTCCATTCGCTCTCTAATTGAGAATTTACGTTGCTTTCAATAATAGCAGTTTGATGACAATTTTATTACAGTTTCAGATGAAAATTATAATTCTGGGGAACTTTTTGTCAATTTTTGGTATTCTGAAGTTATGGAAGTATTTTGATGAACATTCATGGAGTCGGCATAAATGGAAATTACCTTCATTTTTAAAAAATTTACTTAAACGCACACACATACAGTGAAAAATTTGTTTCGCTAAAACCTGAATGATAAAAGCCTTATGGCCCTACCCCTCCCAAGGTAAATTAGCCGCGCGATGGAATACATATATATATATATATATATATATATATATATATATATATATATATATATATATATATATATATATATATATATATATATATGTGTGTGTATTATATATATATATATATATGTATATATATATATATATATATACATGTGTGCATCATTTATTATTTTATATATCCACTTTCCAAACTTCATGTCTGTGTATCATTTATTATCTTCATTTCCAAATTTTATATATCTTATCTTAATAATGAGTAAAAAACAGAAAAACTTTGCATCACCTTTTTTTTAATAGTAAAAGTTATTTCTGGTGTGTTTTTTTGTGTATTTCTGTGTGTGTTTGTTTGTGTGTTTGGAATCTTCCACTCTCTTCTTTATCATGTCTGTTATTATATCGTTATGATATGCAGCGCCCATACTTCACTTCTGTGCAGACAGCTTTCTAAGTACTGCAGTGGAAGAGGGGCCCTCCTGATACAGGCACCAACGAATGACCCCTTGTATGAGTCTGAACAATCTTTTTGCGTTAAGGCAGTAACCAACGTTTTGCAGGTTTTTTGAAGACTGATGTGACGTAATGATTTTGTTTCTTCTCAAAGAGTACACCAAGGAAAGGGATAATCTTTTTCTTACTGACTTCGTTTAGAATGTTGGAAACTTGAAGTACCTTTTCAGGCTTTGGCAAGCTTCTCTGGTCCATCGGCTCTTGTAATGGTGATGAAGATGCATTCCACATATCTGGCATAGATTCTTATATTCTGTTTATTTTATCTCAACAGTTGCAACGTACATGTTGACAGAGAAAACTTCAAGAGATCTCATTGCCCTATACATTTGTTGGAAAGTTCACGTAATCAGTTGGTTCTTAGCCAGGAAATCTGCCCTAGGAGAGCTGGTAATCAGCTCAGTGAAAACTAAGGTACACTTAACTATATGTTAGAAATTTAGCTTGTTTGCTTAACTGGCAATCCAGGAATTCAGTTTCCATCATCTGGTTTAAGAGTGATACAAAATAAACAACACGCCTTATTTCTGATATAATGAATTCACATAAATAAAATTCAAATTTTCATTCAATAGTAAAAGATTAGCAATAGGACACGAATGTACTACGAAAGAAAAAAAATATCAAACTAATCAACATTAAATATCAACAAACAACAGCATTGTAACACAAGATTGAAACACTAAGGGACTTACGGGAGTTAAAACACGA
>NC_089748.1:15330610-15338110 GCF_040412425.1 Macrobrachium rosenbergii
ATAGGAAAAAATGGCACGAGAAAAAATATTGATTCATCTACTTTGTTGCGCCGTGTTTAGTACTATCCCCTCGGGAATCAAATGTCCCTAAGTGCATCTGATCGCCGAGGGGCTAGTACTATACACGGCGAAACAGTGATTCATCTACAATGTTTCGCCGTGTTTAGCACTATCCCCTTGGGGGATCACATGATGCGTGAATGGAATGAAAATTGTCGAAGTTATTGAGATGAACTGTTTTCATATCATAAGTAGTGTTAAAAGAAGTGAAAGGTTGCAAACGTAGAGATTCTTGGAAGAAAAGTTGAATGGCTAGTGCCGGTGAAGTGCTGGAACAGAACCTTTTGAAATGGTTTGGTCAAGTGGAAAGAATGGAGGATGATCAGTTGGTAAAAAGAGTATTAGGAGGGAATAAGATGATAGACTGGAGGAAGTCTTGGAAAGAAATTGTGAAAGTGCAAGCGAGATTAGCGCTCAATGGTGCAACTCGAACGAACGGCAGTTTTGCTTTGATATTTGTATTCATGCCTTGCTAATTAGATATTTATAGGCATGCCTTACTAATTAGAGATTTGTATTCATGTTGGCTAATTAGAGATTTGTATTCATGCCTTGCTAATTAGATATTTGTATTCTTGCCTTGCTAATTAGAAGGTACGAGAAGCAGATGATGTGTCATTAGGATAGCCGAATTCATGCCATTGGAACTATCTCACGGGAGACAGCTACCAACAGATATTGTGGCGTGTCGGAATTCTTGGAAACAGTAAGGGTTCATCGTATGCCATACCATCTCCCCTTCTAGCTAAAAAGTTTTTGTATTTTCTGTCATTAAATTCCTCCAGATCTCAGACTTTTTGTTCGACATTCGTCTTTAGTGAGGGTTGGTTCACACTTCATTAGAACATGTCACAAACATAGGTCGTCAACTTGTTACGCACAGTCACAAACAGGCTGAATACAGGTCAACGGCCTGGTAGTCCTTCATACGGTTATCCAGCATTTGCCCAAGATTCAGTGTCCACTTGGGTGTTGTAGTGTTTTGTTTACGACAAGTTATGCAGATCGTCTTCTCCTCTAGTCATCATATTCCAAAAGTCTTTACGGAATTACCACTTCATCGATACAAAACTGTATGCATCTCAGACAGCATCTTTCCATATGCAGCCTTATTTCTAATAAGACCTATTTGCTTATTAACTTTTCTTGGTGTTTGTGCCTCTCTATGGTTTGAAGGAATATATATATATATATACTATATATCTGTATATGTTTATATATATATATATATATATATATATATATATATATATATATATATATATATATATATATATATGCGTGTGTTTATATGAATATATATAGTTCCTCGCTGGGTAAGCGGCTTCCGTTCTCAACTACCACTCTGTTGGTCGTGAGTTCGAATCTCCGAGCGACCAGTGAAGAACAAGAGGAATTTGTTTCTGGTGGTAGAAATTCATTTCTCGCTATAATGTGGTTCGGATTCCACAATAAGCTGTAGGTCCCGTTGCTAGGTAACCAATTGGTTCTTAGCCACGTGAAAATAAATCTAATCCTTCGGGCCAGCCCTAGGAGAGCTGTTAACCAGTTCAGTGGTCTGGTTAAACTAAGATATATTTTATGAATATATACATACGTACTGTATATATGTATATATATATATATATATATATATATATATATATATATATATATATATATATATATATATATATATATATATTAAATATATATATATAAATATGTATACAAATTATATTATATATGTGTGTGTGTGTATGTATGCATGTATGTGTATGTATGCATGTATGCGCGAACGTGTACTTGCATCTACAGATTGTTTTATATATTAATTTAGCCATACTTTTAATCAAGGAAAGAGCCAAGCTATTAGATTAACATCATCATAAATGCTTATCCACCTGGTCGTGTTTCCGAATGATAAAATAGTATTTATTTTTGTGAGGATTCCGAAATAGCATCCAATAAAATCTGCTCTCCATATCCAACCCTGTTTTTGAACAGCTTATGCATTCAGATATCAATAATTTAAGAGGATTTGTACGCTGGGACTTAGGGATAAACTGCCATTTTTACTGAATCCTCTGCGTTGTTATTGATTTCTGTGATATGCGATTCCCTGGAGAGAGAGAGAGAGAGAGAGAGAGAGAGAGAGAGAGAGAGAGAGAGAGAGAGAGAGGGGGGGGGTCGGGTTGGTTGATAGAGAGAGATGAACTGAGAATATCTCCCTTAATGCTGCCTAAGGGAATCAATTAATGAATTGGTAAAGGCATAAGCAAGTGAACTGTTACAAATTTAGGAGGGGCGCATTTAAAAGGTGTGCGAGCATCGGACGATTTGCATGAGAAACGTCTAGTACAATATTAACGATGATTACGAAATTTATAAAATATTCGGAAATCCAAGTGACAAAGTGAAATAAGAATGACTCTTTTCACAGTTTCTTTCGTGCATTGTTCGGCTTTTGAATTAGAATTTTCTTAACGTTTTTGTTTTCCTTGGCTCATAAAACCTTTCTCCATTTTTCTTCCATGTTTTCCTTTTTTCTTAGGCCTAGGCTAGAAAACGACGTTAAAATGCAAGTGCCTTTGGATTGCGTGGAATCAACCCAGAATCTGGTCAGTATTTGGAAGGGTGTAGTACACCAAGTAAAACCCGATACTGTCGCCATGCAAGCTTCTTTAACATCGGAAGGGCAGAGCATGGGGCTGGCAACTCTCCCAAAAGACAAAAACTATGTGGCACAACCTCCTCTAAGGGAGAAGAGCAGTATGCAGAAGATACACCATATATACTGTATGTATGTATATATATATATATATATATATATATATATATATATATATATATATATATATATATATATATATATATATATATATATATATATATATGCACATACATACATATGAATGATTTTTATCACATCACAGTGATTCATATACAAGCATTAAGCTACAAACGTCCTTTAATATCCAATCGCTCTACCTCGGAAATAATACGTTTTCATGTATGTTACCCGAAGGGGAATTTTTAGTTGATAGTAAGTTCGTCGTCTCGTGGTCTCGAACCACGGAAGACAAGAACTCAGGAATATTTATATATATATATATATATATATATATATATATATATATATATATATATATATATATATATATATATATATATTTACGAATTTCCCTGGGGTTATATGATTTCTAGAGATTTTTACAGGCCGGCAACGGAAACTTTATTTATTTGGCCTTGGAGTTCTGACTTACGTAAGGGAAATCGTAAAAAACAAAGAACAAGGGATGATTTTAGGAGCTGTAGGCTCTACTTCATAAAGAAATGTTATGTAAACACTTGGGATAAATTAAGGAATTATATTTACAAAAGAAAAACATTAGAAGGGAAAATGGGTAATTGAATTGTTAAAGGACTTGCAATGCTGGAAGATCCTACTGGGGTCTTGAATAAGGCAAGGCACAGTCCAAGATGAGTCCACTGTGAATAGGCCCCTCTGCAAGAGAGATTTACACATTACACGCCAGTAAAGGAAAAATATAACACAGAATAGGACTCGAGTCTGCACTGAGGGTGCCAAGGACTCAAGGAATAACTGAACACTTTACACTGGAACACGAAACACTGCAAAAGACACTGAACAAATGACACAAGGATGAGGAAACAATACTGGCACTCAGTAACACTTCAAAGGGAAAAATGTCGTGACTGAAAAGGCCTCCACTCGTACTTTACCTTGTTGGGGGGGGGGGCGGCGTTCTGGCGTAGAATGACTTCGGGCGTTCACACACATGACATCATACTCAGGTTCCTGGGTAGGTCATTTCGAGGATGACTGCAGTATTGTGTCCGCGGTTGGAGGTGGACTGTAGATTGGGGCCTGAGTTTGAGGAGGACTTGTAGTATGGGGCTCACATCAGTAGTCTGGGGTGGACATCTGGGTGGAAAGGTGGAGGGTGACCTCTCAGCGTCTTGTATCACTTGCCCGCGCGTATGGCTAACTGCTAACTGCTAACTCCCATTACTGACTGCCAAGATCCTCCTGTCCTGGCTCCTTTTAAAGCATCTGCCGAGAGTAGGGGCCCCTGATGTCGGGCCCGCATGGTGACCGTGCCCAAGATGTGTCATCTTCCAGGTGTCTTGACCATCTGCTTGCATCTCCCCAGGTGTCCTGTGTAAAGACAATCCAGCCAACTCAATCTGCCTTTAGAAAGGTTGTTTTAAGCAGCTTAGTTGGGCTAAGCTGCTTAAGGGAGTGGCAACTAGCCTCTCATCTTTGCCCCTTTCAACTGTGCCATCTAAATGTCTGTTTCAGTTAAGGAAAAGGACATATCGAACTGTTGATAACTTTAATTGTCTTGATATCTAGGTCCACTGGGACTGGCAGTGACTTCTTGTACTTATAATATATATATATATATATATATATATATATATATATATATATATATATATATATATATATATATATATATATATATATATATATCTGTGAGTGCATGCATTGCACAAGGAAAACTGTAACAAAAGGTATAAACCCTGACCAGTTCCGTCTTTGGTTTTCTAAGGCATCTTCAGTAGTAGAAATTTAAAGTATATGTGGTAGTACCAACGAGCATGCAGGCAATAAAAAAAAATCTTCACAGCTGACAGGAAAACAAGAAGGCGCTGTCTGAAGGAAAACAATAACGTGAAGTAACCATCAATGTAACATAGATAAATTAAATCCGGGAATAGCAGAGTATTACCTGAGTAACTGAAATAATCTGCCATAACGACCATGTAGACAAACGATCCTCATAGACACAAGAAAAAATTTTCTGTCTTTAGTCTGTTATGCAAGACGAGTTCAGCTCCGAAGGTTCCCGGTTTTGACGAAAGCTTTGAAATCCTTGTCAGGAAATTTTGGTGTAGAAACTTTAAGCAATGTTTTCATTTTTAAAAGTATTATGATATACAAAATAAAGAACCAATACAAGGAAAAAGTGTATATACATGGGCAAGATTGTTGTAGAAAATACGGCAAATCTCGCAAAAGACTTCGAAAACAATAAGTTAGATTTCAAATATATGAAGTAAAATCAAGCGTGTATTTGTTAAAAAATAAATATATGTAGCGAAAAGCATATGTTTAATAGATTTATGTATCAATGTAAGTACTTCAAAATATGTTTTATTTTATCATCATTTTTCATGCCACGATTATACTATGGAAACAAGAAAGTTTTCACCGGACCAGCGCCGAAATGAAAGATATCTTGCAAGTTTTACGAAAGCTCAACAATTTGTTTGTATTGCGGCAATCCCTGGAAACATTTTATACTTATCAAAATCACCTAAATGCAGCGAAAGCCATAGATTTCAATAAATCCGAAGGTGAAAAGCGTAACATAAATCTCATGGTAAATACCAGAATGTTGTAGCATTCAAAAATGCAAAACGTTTCCATGTTGGCTTTCGAACATATTTTTCAGCGACTTTCTCCCTCCTCGCGTCCCTTCATCACCGGGGCGCCGATCGCCTTTGCTTGTTAAACGAAAGCTGTTACGGAGCTTCCAGATAAAAGTTTGGAGAATGGTCTTTGATGACGTCTTAGTCATAGCTTCCCAGAAGTCATTTTTCACCAACTGCAGGCATTCGACGTTGTTTCCACTGTCTTCTTACTGATGACTTGAGTAATTTCGTTAAACTTCAATTTATTAAGGATTAAAAATCAAATTCTCCAAAACATTCGGCTCTCGGCGGTGCTAAGTGTAGTCTTAATACTCGAGTAGTAATGAAGGAAACAAGTATCAGAAAGATTATACAGTTAAAGGGCACCAAAACCTTCTCCCCCGCAGTCACATCGTTCAGTCAAAGAGGACTTGGAAAGAGGAAAGGTGGAATGTCCTGAGGTTGTTTTGGCAGATGACAGGTAAAAGGGAGACGGCAATCCGAATTAGCAAAGACAAAGTTGGCTTCATAATTATAGAAACGTATGAAGGAAGGGAAACGAAACAAAAGCCGTTTGTGGAACGACGTACAGAGCAAGTTACGAATATGTAAGCGAGTACCACTCAATGTATGTGTGTTTGTGAACATGTTGTATGTGTGCATTTGTTTTCCGTTTCCCATTTCGTGATATCTACCTTTTACAGCAATATCCACTCTCCTGCAAGAGAAAAATTGCCCGTAAAATAATTGCATACGGAAGTGTTTCGGGAAATCGGATAAACGGTTAAATTGCACCTGTTGCTTCTCAATAAGTGAAATCACGAACGATTTAAATGCGCATATATAGTGTGATAGTAACATGGTTAATATATATATATATATATATATATATATATATATATATATATATATATATATATACATATATATATATATATATATATATATATATATATATATATATATATATATATATATATATATATATATATATATATATATACTGAAAGGACCTCATTCAAACTGGATGATATATCTAACGGAGTTTTTATTCAGAAAAGTTGGAAGCTTTCTTGGACAAACAGTCCACATTATCAAGTATCCGTACGGTACTTAATAATGTGGACTGTTTGTCCAAGAAAGCTTGCAGCTTTTTCTGAATAAAAAACTCCGTTAGATACCATCCAGTTTGAATGAGTCCTTTTTAGTAATTCTACAGAACAATTATGTATGTGATAAAGTTAATATATATATATATATATATATATATATATATATATATATATATATATATATATATATATATATATATATATATATATATATTATTAACAAGTTTAGAAAAATATAATATAATCCAAGAAAGCAGGTTCTTATATGTAACTTATCCTTATTCAGTTGCTTGTTAACGAGATGCAAGTGATCATTTTAAGTAGGTGGATAATACAACGTTCCTACGCAATGAAATCTGCGATTCCTTTACTAGGTAATTTTCCGTACGGTTTCCGCCGGAAAACAAACCCAAAAATATTAGGGAATAGATACTTAAAAGAGTTTGTGTGTGCGGCCGTTGTGAAACCACTAAATTCCACATAATTCTGCAAATGAGAAGAGAAAAGAAGGAAACCCGCTTAACATAACTTTATCTGAGAGAGGATGGCTGTATTTTTAAGTGAAATATATCTGAATTATACAGACATAATGTATACGCATGAGCTGAAATAAATTTGACCATTTGCGATAGTTGGTGATAGAACACGATTCGTATTTCTTTACTCCACTGCGATCATGGCTGAGAAGAATTTTACCTCTTTTCTATTTCTAATTCCCGGCTGATTTTCAGGGGAAAACGTATTGGAAAATATTAGGGAATTGAGAAGTTAAGTATTCACTAGATACGCCCGATGTTTATGACTGTATCCGGTGATTGTGACCAGTGGATTCTGCAACGTCATAGTTTTTACAATCATATGCATAAGGTCATGAATATGAGTGCATTTTGTATTTGCACATGTA